>NW_015379323.1:1761-3598 GCF_001522545.3 Parus major | reverse complement strand
GGAATTGCTCGGGATTCCCTGGAGAAATCCCAAATTCCCGAGGAATTGCTCAGGATTCCCTGGAGAAATCCCAAATTCCCGAGGAATTGCTCGGGATTCCCTGGAGAAATCCCAAATTCCCGAGGAATTGCTCGGGATTCCCTGGATAAATCCCAAATCCCATCTCCCCGTCCCTTCCAACAACCCCAGAGCCGCTTCCAGGCGTCTCCGTGGGATTTGGGAAGGACAATCCCAGAAATCCCCTCTGGGAATTCCGACGTTTTCTCCGGGAAAAAGCCCCAAATCCCAATTCCTGCCCCGAAAGGACGCCGGGATCAGCCGGGATCAGCCGGGATCGGGGCTGCGGATCCATGAAAACTCCTCTCCATCAGCTCCCGATCCTTTGGGATCTCCTCAATCCATCATTCCCGGATCCCGGGAAAGCGGCGCAGGGATCCAGGAACGCCGGGATATTTCCATCCACATCCAGGGAATTCCTCGGATTCGGGGGGCGGCGCCGAGCGGAATTCCCAGCCGGGAATTCCCAAATCCCTTCCCCAGCATCGCAGCCGGACAATAAATCCATAAAAACCTCCGGAAAACTCATCCCAAATCCCAAATTAATCCGGATCCGCCACCTCCAGGCTGCTCCCTCCGGCCCCATTGTCTGCCAGGATCCGGGGAAAAACAAGGAATCATCCCACGGGATCATTCCAAAGGCTGGGAGCCTCTGGAATACGCGGCGGGGACGGATTTGGGGTCACCGGGTCCCCCCTCCCCTTCCCCGTCCGGCCGCCGCCTGATAATTGTTAATTGTTCATTAATTAAATCATCCCGGCTTCACAAAGCCCCTGGAAAATCCTCGGGATCCCATCTGACTCCATGGAATCCCGAGGATTTCTGGGATGGAGGCCGGGACGGGATTTGAACGATCCCGAAATCGCCGTTTTTAAGGTGGTTTTTTTTTGTTGTTTGTTTGTTGTTTTTTGTTGTTTTCGCCTCGGGCGGGAGCGGCTCCCAAAGGAAAAATCCATCCCAGCCGGAGCTCCGGGAGAAACCGGCTCGGGATCCGGCTGGGGCTGTCCCGGGGACACCGGGGGGGACAGCGGGGACACCCCGGAGGTGATGGGGGACACCGGGAGGGACACCGGAGACAGCGGGGACAGAGGGGGGACAGCGGGGAGGACACCGGGGACACCGAGGAGAGCGGGGGGGGCAGCGGGGACACCGGGGACACAGCGGGGAGGACACCGGGGACACCGGGGGGGACAGCGGGGACACCGGGGACACCGGGGGGACAGCGGGGAGGACACCGGGAGGGACACCGGAGACAGCGGGGACAGAGGGGAGACAGCGGGGACACCACGGAGGTGATGGGGGACACCGGGGGGGACAGAGGAGAGAGCGGGGGACACCGGGGACACCCCGGAGGTGATGGGGGACACCGGGGAGGACACCGGGGACACCGGGAGGGGCACCGGGGACACGGAAGGGACAGCGGAGAGAGCGGGGGACACCGGGGACAGCGGGGGGACACCGGGGACACTCCGGAGGGACACAGGAGAGAGCGGGGGGACACGGGGGGACAGCGGAGAGAGCGGGGGGACACCGGCAGGGACACAGGGGAACACCGGGGACACCCCAGAAGTGATGGGGGACACCGGAGAACACCGAGGACACCCCAGAGAACACCGACGACACCTCGGGGGACAGCGGGGACATCCCGGAGGACACGGGGGGGACACCGGGGACACCCCGCAGGTGGCGGGGGAGACACGGGGGACACCGGGGACACATCGGGGGACGCCGAGGACACCCCGCAGGTGACGGGGGACACCGGGGACACCCCGGGGGACAC
>NW_015379323.1:0-1104 GCF_001522545.3 Parus major | reverse complement strand
GAGCCCCCCCGCCCCCGCTGGCGGCCGCTCCCGCCCATTGTCTGCGCTCCGCGCTCCCGGCGCCGCTGCGGGGCCATTGTGAGGGGCGGGGGGACCCCCGGGGACAGCCGGGGACCCCCCCCGAACACCCAGGGACCCTCCAGGGACCCCCCCCGAACACCCAAAGACCCCCACGGGCAGTCGGGACCCCCTCCCGAACACCCAGGGACCCCCATCAAACACCCAGGGATCCCCCCCGAACACCCAGGGACCCCCACGGGCATGCGGGGACCCCCCGATCTTCGGGAACCCCCCGAACACTCAGGGACCCGACCCCGACACCCAAAGACCCCCCCTGGAACACCCCGGGACCCCCACGAACACCCACGGACACCACCAAACACTCAGGGACCCCCCCCAAGCACTCAAGGACCCCCCCGAACACTCAGGGACCCCCCCAAAAATCGGGGACCCCCCCAGACACACAAGGACCCCCCTGGCCAGGGGGGATTTGGGGTGAGGATGAGCTTGGGAGGGTTTTTTTGGGGGAGGGGGCGTTTATTGAGGAGGGGTCCCGGTTTTTTGGGGGGGGGAAAGGTGTCACCCCACTGTGGGTGTCCCCCGCTGCACGTGAGGGTGGGGAGGGCACCCCCAGGGGTCTCGGACCCCCAAAATTCCCCCCAAAGGGGTCTCGGACCCCCAAATTGCCCCCAAAGGGGTCTCGGACCCCCAAAATTGTCCCCCAAAGAAGTCTCAACCCACCCCCCAAATTGTCCCCGGGCTTGGGGGGTCCTGGGGGGAGCTTGGGGGGTCCTGGGGGGGTTCAGACCGAGCCCCCCGGGTTTGGGGGGTTCTGGGTGGGGTCAGACCGAGCCCCCCGGGTTTGGGGGGTTCTGGGGGGGGTCAGACCGAGCCCCCCGGTGGAGGGACCCCCCGATCTCCCCGGAGCCCCCCAAAAGCGAGCGGAGCGCGGAGGGGGCGCGGCCGCTGCCCGGAACAGCCGCGTTCTCTCAATGGGAGGAGGCGGGAACTCGGGGGCCACGCCCCCTTCAGCGCTGACCAATGGGGTGAGGCGAGGGGAGAGAGCAGCGCTGCCATTGGTGGGATTGAAATGCGAGGTTTGGG
>NW_015379322.1:62610-64248 GCF_001522545.3 Parus major | reverse complement strand
CCAGTTTGATGTCGCCGCTGCCCACGAGGGCGCTGAGCTCGCTCAGGTCCCGCAGGAGCCCGTTGAGCACCTCGGCTGCGCGGCGGCGCTGCTGCCCCCCGAGCTCCCGAGCCCGCGACAGCTCCGACTCCAGCGACAGAGTGGTGGCCTGCGACACCGACACGGCTGGACTGGGGACACCCGGCACCCCTCGGGGACCCCTGGGCCACCAGGGGACAGCGGCACCCGGAACATCCCGCGGGTCCAGGTACGGCAGCACCTCCCGGGAACCCCCAAACCTGAGAACCCCAATGCTCCCAGACACCCCACAGCACCCCCTGTGCCCCCACCCCTCCTGTCCCCCCCGATACCCCCGGCACCCCCACGGCCCCTCACACCCAGCACACCCTGCCCCAGCGGCCTGGCACCTCCAGCTCCCCCTGCCTTAACCCCCGCTGCCTGGGCACCCACAAACCCCAACCCAGGGCACTCCCAGCACCCCCTGGCACACCACCAGCGCCCCAGTACCACCCAGTACCACCCAGTCCTGCCCATCTTGGCACCCTCAGCACCCCTCAGTGACCCTGGAGCCACCACTGTGGCACCACCCCCGGCACCCCAAGATCCCACCCGTGGGGTGCCTCGGGAGCACCCAGTCTGGCATCCCAGTTTAAGGTAAGGGTTCCCCAGTTTGGGCACTGGTTTGAGGCAGGGGAGAATTCCCTCTTCTGGTCAGGGGGGTATCTCTTTTTTGGGGTGTATCTTGATGGGGAGTCCCCTGTTTGGGGTCTAGTTTGGGATTTAAGGGGCTCCCAGGTCTGAGGTTCCTGTTTTGGGGTTTCCCTGGCTCTCAGCATCCCAGTTTGGGTTTGGGAGTCCCAATTTGGGCCTGGGGGAGGGGGCTGTGGGAGTTGCTGTGTCAGAGGATGGAGGTCCCAATGGGCTCCAGATAGGTTTCCCAGGGGAGGAAAACTTTTAGGGGGTTGAGGAGCAAATTTGGAGTTACCAGTGGAGCCTAGGAGGGATCTCAGCAGGGATCCCAAGAGGGTTCTCAGTTGGAGCCCACTGGGGATCCTGGCCGGACACCCATGGGGACACCCGTGGGACACTGCAGTGTGACTGTGGAGCCCTCAGCAGGAATCCCCACTGGATGGCCATGGGTATTCCCAGTAGGATCCTGCTGGGAATCCCTGCTGGGTGCCCATGGTGGCTCTCAGTCGGTTTCCAGTGGATTCACAGTTGATGAGCCCCTTTGGGGTTCCCAGTGGGGGAGTCTCAGCAGGGATCCCAGCTGGATTCCCAGTAGGATCCTTTTGGAAATCCCCATTGGGTTCCTGTGGGAATTCCCAGCAGGACCCCATTGTGAGTCCCCGAGGGGACACCCAAGGAGGTTCCCAGCAGGACCCTGCTGGGTTTTGCCGTGGTGTTTCCCTGTTGGGTTCCCAGTAGGACCCCACTGGGTTCCCAGTTGTGTTCCCTGTTGAGTTCCCCATTGATTTCCCCACTGGGTTCCCCATTGGGTTCCTCATTGATTTCCCGGTTGGTTTCCCAGTTGGGTTCCCAGTTGGGTTCCCAGTTGGATTTCCCAGTTGGGTTCCCAGTTGGATTTCCCAGTTGGGTTCCCAGTTGGATTTCCCAGTTGGATTTCCCAGTTGGGTT
>NW_015379322.1:57758-60847 GCF_001522545.3 Parus major | reverse complement strand
GGGGACACCTTGGGGACACCTGGGGACACCTGGAGACACCGGGGGGACACCCGGGGACACCCGGGGACACACGAGGGGAGGAGTCCCGGGGGGCTCCGGGGGTCTCACCGTGCCCTCGGCCAGTGCCGAGATGACGTTGCCCAGCGCCGACAGGGACTTGTTGATGTTTTTGGCCTCGTCCAAAACGGCTCCCTCAGCCCCGGTCTTGCTCACCTGGAGGGGTGGAGGCTCAGGGACCCCCCGTGTGCTCCCCTACCCCCGGGACCCCTCCTAGGGATGGTCCCAGACCCCAACCCAAGGATGCCGTCAGCCAGGAGACCCCCAGTCCAGACACCCTCCACCCAGAAACCCCCACCCCAACCTGGAGATCCTGAAACCTGAAGGCCCCAAACCCCAGTGGCCCCAGGAAACCCCCCAAGACCCCCCCTCCCAGTGTCCCACAAACACCAATGTCCCCCCTAACTCCATGGATTCCCCCAAAGGTCTCCACCCTCCCCATGTCCCCCAGAATCTCGTGAATGTCCCCAAGCCCCACCCCTGCGGGGGGACCCCCCCGGTGCCCTCCCAGTGCCTCGGACCCCAGCCCATCTCCCCTGCCCCTCTGGACCCCAGCTCTGCAGCCCCCCAGCTCCGGGGTCCCCCCACCTTTGGGGTCCCCCCACCTTCTCGCTGCCCGCCAGGTCCACCAGGTAGAGTTTCCCGCTGAGCTTCTGCTCCGTCTCCACGTTCTCCTGCTTGATGTGGATGAGGAAGATGCTGTGGCTGCGGGAGCTGTGCTCGTTCATGTCTGCAGGCATGGGCACACGTTGGGGGCACCCCAGAACGGGCAACGCCCCCAAAATGCACCCCAAAATGGCTCACGGACCCCACAGAGTCCCCCAAGAGTGCTCAAAGACCCCCTGATCCCCCGGGACCCTGAGTCAGCCCAGTGGGTCCTGCAGCACCCTGCGGAGCCCTGGAGAGCCCCAGGGACCCCCATAACTCCTATGGGGTGCCCCATGGCACCCCCGGGACCCCCAGCGACCTGNTCATGGTGGGGTCCCAGGGGTCATGGTGAGGTCGCAGGGATCACAGTGGGGTCCCAGGGGTCATGGTGGGGTTCCAGGGGTCACGGTGAGGTCGCAGGGATCATGGTGGGCATCCCACAGGAGACCCAAAGGCTGAGGGGGAGGCTCGGGTTGAGAGGTGCTGGGGGGCCCCAAGGACCAGTCCCAGAGTGAGCCAGAGGTCACAACTGGAGGTCCCAGAAGGGTCCTGGGGGGTCCCTGGGTGAAGTCCCAAAGGAGACCTGGGGGGTCCCAATGAAGTCACATTGGGGTCCCAGGGGTCAGATTTTGAAGGGTCCCAGGCACTCTGTGTGAAGGGGTCAAGGGGGTCTGAGTTGGGGTCCCAGAGGGGTCCAAGTGGGTCCCCAGGTTCTGGTTGGGGTCCAGGGGGGTCAGTCAGACAGAGGGGGCATCACTGGGTGGGGGCAGGGCCCTCACCTCCTCCTGGTCCAGCATCTGCTGCTTGAGCTTCTCCATGATCTGGCTCTGCTGGTTGATCTCGTCATCCTGGGGGGCACAGGAGGGTCCACAGTGCTCACCCGAGGGGCTGTGGAGGTGGGGATGGGGGGCAGGGGGTCCCGTAGGGAGCTGGGAGCTGCCAGGGGGTCCCAGGAGTCCTGGGATGCTGAGGGTCCTGGGGGCTGCTGGGCAGACTGGGAGGTCCCCAGATGTCCTGGGGAGCTCAGGGGTGCTGGGGGTCCCTGGCAGGTCCAGAGGGGTCTCGGGGATCCCCACTTGGCCAGGGGTCCCCACCTTGTCATCCAGCTGCTTGTAGAGCTTGCGGATCTCCTCCTCGTACTTGTGGCGCTCCTCGTCCGAGATGTGGATGACGATGGAGGAGCTGTTGTCATTCAGGGGGGGCTCCTCGGGGGCCCCCCCTTGGCCCTCACCTGGCCCCTCGCCCTGCCCCGTTTCTGCCTCAGCCTCGTTCAGCTGCTCCGTCTCGGGCACGGCTTCCCCTGTGGGGGGACACGGCCTCAGTGTCCCCATCGAGGGCTGGGGGACCCCCGGGATCTCGGGGTGCCCGCCAGATCTGGGGGTCCCCTCGCTGCTCTGCCAGATCTGGGGGTCCCCTCGCTGCTCTGCCAGATCTGGGGGTCCCCTCGCTGCTCTGCTGGGGGCTCAGCTCAGCCTCCCCTGGTGAAGGGCACGGCCTCTCTCCACTGGGGGCTGTCGGGGTGTGATGGGAACCCCTCCCCACTGCTGGGGTTCCCCCCCAGATCTCGGGGTGACCCTCACCGCTCCGCCAGCGGCTCAGCTCAGCCTCCAGCCGTGCCAGCGTTTCCCTCAGAGCTTTGTTCTTCTCCTTCTCCTTCTCAAACTTCTTCTTCCACTGCTCGGCCGTGAGCTCCAGGTTCACCGACGCCGTGTTCTTGATCGTCTTGGCCCTGGGGGAGCACCCCAAAGCTGGGACCCCCTGCTCCCCCTCACCAGGGGTCACCCGCCCCCCACTCCTCTCCCACATCTGGGGACCCCAAAACAGCCCCCGTGGGGTGCAGGGGGGGCACTTGGGGTGCTCTGGGTGTGGTTGGGGGGTGACTGGGACACAGAGGGGGCTCTCGGGGTGCAGTGGGTGAAGTTGGGGTACAAGAGGTGCTGTTGGGGTGCAGCGGGGGTGCAGTGGGGGTGTTGTGGGTACACGGGGGCGCTGGGGGTGCCGAGGGTGCTCTTGGAATGGAAGTGGGGGCGATGAATCCGTGGGGGCACTGGGGGCACGGCAGATGCGGGGTTGGGGGTGCAGCTGGGACCAGCCCGGACACGCTCGGGGGGCGCAGGGAGGTGCGGGACCCCCCAAGCCCCCACCTCTGGCCGAACATGAGCGTGGATTTGGTCTCGGCGTCGTTGTAGCTGGACGGGGAGCAGCAGATGAACATGGTGGTGCGGCAGTTCCCGCCCAGCGAGTCCTGCAGGATCCGCGTCATTTTGCTGTCGCGATAGGGCACGTACGCCTTCTGCGGGGGGAGGGGCGGCGTCAGCGGGGGGACCCCCACAGCACCCCCGGGGGGAGCACACGGAGGGGACCCCCACCCCGGGGGACAGGGG
>NW_015379322.1:47414-48805 GCF_001522545.3 Parus major | reverse complement strand
ATGACCCCACTCCGGACATTTACCCCCCCAAATTGGGGATACTGGACACCCCCCATCCCCCTCCCCCGCTGACTCACCCCCACCACGACGCTGTCGTCCCCCTGGAACACGGGCAGGAACTTGTCCCCTCGCAGGATCTCGGCCTGGTTGAGGGGCCGGAACCGGCACAGAACCTTGATGCTGCACTCGGAGCTGGGCTCGGCCATGGCGGGGGTCGGGGGGCGTCGAGAAGGGCGGCCAAGGGGGCGGCTGGTGCTCGGGGGCGGGGGTGTCACCCGGGGTGCTGCTCACAGCCTGAGGGTCAGGTGGCACCGGGGTGCAGGACGGTACCCGGGGATGCCGAGCGGTGGCCGAGGATGCTGCTCAGAGACGCAGAATGATGCCCAAGGATGCAGGATGCTTCCTTGGTGGTACCCAGGTGGTACCCAGAGATGCGGGATGTTGCTCAGAGATGCCGGGCGGTACCCAACGGCTCAGGATGCTGCCGGGGATGCGGGATGCTGCTCAGCACTGCAGGGTGGTACCCAGGGATGCGGGGTGGTACCCAGGGACGCAGGATGCTGCCCGCGCTGCGGGATGCAGGATGCTGCTCAGGGATGCAGGTTGCGGGCTGCAGGATGCGGGAGGCGGCGCCGGGCGGGGCTGACGCTCCGCAGCTGCCGCTGTCGCCGCTCCTGTGACCGCTGCTGTCGCCACTGCAGCCCCGGGACCGGGGGGTGGGGGGCCGCCCCCCCGCGCCCCCTCCCCCGCCTTAAGGTGGAGCCGCCCTCGGCTCTTAAGGTGGACTGAATTGGGGGCGGGGGGAATCAGCCCTGGGAATGGACCCCCCCAAAGTGCTGATTCACGGCGGGGGGAGCAGGATGGGGCGGGGGTGGGCAGGGGGTCGGCTCAGGGCCAGCCTCCCCCGGGCTCCCTGCTCAGTTTCCCCCCCCCGCGGGAAGGCCCTGACTCATCACCCCCCTCACACTGGGGACTCTGCCCGGCCTGGTGACCCCCACCCCTCCATGTGACCCCCCAAACACACCGGGGGGGACCGTCCGGAGCTGAGCCCGGGGGTCTCTCGCTGGGAAGAAGCGCAGTCCCCTCATGGGTGCCCCTCAGTGCCACCCGGCCTGTGCGTGCCCCCTGTGCCCCCACCCGTGAGTCTGCCCTGAGTGTCCCCCCGTGTCCCCACCGTGCCCACCATCCTTGTGCCCCTCCTGTGTCCTCCCGTGTCCCCCGGGAGTACCCCCACTGTGTGCCCCCGTGCCCTTCCGTGTTTCCCCCGTGTCCCTGTGTGCCCCCGTGTGTCTCACCGTGTCCCCTCGTGTGTCCCCACATCTGAACCCCGTGCACCCCGTGAGCTCCCCCGGTGTCCCCGTGCGTGTCCCCGTGTGCCCCAACCCGTGTGT
>NW_015379322.1:39164-46287 GCF_001522545.3 Parus major | reverse complement strand
GATCAGGGGTCCTGAGGTGGTCTGAGGGGTCCGAGGGGATCGGGGGGATCAGGGGTCCTGAGGTGGTCTGAGGGGTCTGAGGGGGTCAGGCCTGCTGAGGGGCTGGGGGGATCAAGTCAATATGGGGGGTCTGAGATTGGGGTGACTGATGGAGTCTGGCACCAGGGGGATTTGGGGGATCTGTGGGGTTGTAAGTCTGAAAAGATCTGGGGGTGAGTGGAGAGGTCAAGGGGTTGTGGGGGCTGGCGACATTTGGGGTGTCTGTAGGAATGGGAGGGAGCTGGGGCTGGGGAGGGGGCTTGGGGTGCCAGGGAGCTCTGGGTGAGGGAGGTGCCAGGAAGGGCCTGTCTGTGGGTCTGTCGTGGGGGGAACACGGATCCCTGGGGCGCTGAGAGCACCCCGGGATGTTTGGGGTGACTGTGGGAATTGGGACACAGAACTGGGGGAGGTCGGGGGATGGGCAGAGTTGGGGATGTTGGGGGGACATTGGGGTGTTTGAAGGGGGAATGGGGAGTCAGCGAGGGGTGTGGGGACATTGCAATGTCCAGGGAGAGAAGTGGCACATCGGAGATGTCCATGGGGATGAGGTGTGGGGGGCAGGGAGCTGCTGGGGAGGGTCAGGGCTGGGTGGGGGTCCCAGCACAGCCCATGGTGCCACAGGCCCGGAACGAGCCCGATGTGTACGAGACCAGTGACCTGCCCGAGGATGACCAGGCCGAGTTCGAGGCGGTAAGGCCTGGCCAGTGGGGGGAGCAACAGCTGGACCGGACCCCTGGGACCCCCCAGGACCCCCCCAGGACCGGCAGCATGGCAGGGAACCGGCTCCCACCCCCCACGCACCAGCAGCACCACATGCCACACAGTGACACATCACCCCCACGGTGACAATGTCCCCCCACAGTGACAGTGTTCCCCCACAGTCCCAAAGAGCCCCACGGTGACATGTACTGCCCACGGTGACAATGTCCCCTACAGTGGCACGTACCCCCCCATCCCCCTCCCTGACTGTGCTTTGGGGGGCAGGAAGGGAAGAGCAGGACACAGCCTCCCCCACACAGGCTGGGTGTCCCTGGCCTTCCTGTCCTTGCCCACAAGAGGAAGGGGGCTGCCAGTTCCCCAACCCCACCCCAGGAGGACCAAGGGGGACCCCCTAAACCTGCTCTGAATACTGGGGGGTCCCTGGCCTGGGCTAAGGCCATTCTTGGGGGCGGCTGTGCAGGGACTTCAGTGTGGAGTGACAGAGGGCTCCATCCTTGTGGGGCTCAGGGGACCCCCAGAGTGTGGAGTGACACAGAGCTCCATCATCGAGGGGCCTGAAGGACCCCCAGGGCCCAGGGGGTGACACTGGATTCTGTCCTCAAGGGGCACGAGGGACCCACAGGGATGGGGACACGCAGGGGTCTGTCCTTGGCACCACATGGCAGAAAGGACCCCCAGGGGCATGGGGTGACCCCCAGATGTGCTGGGGAGAACAATGGGGGTTCAGGGGTCACAGCCCAAGGGGTGACTCAGTGCTCCCCAGGCCAGTGAGGGGGTGCCAGGCCTTGGGGGTGCAACCACCCTCTACCATTGGTCCCATTGGTGCTTTTGGGGTCCGGGAGATTGGCACAGGTCCCTGGCATGGAGCAGAGGCCCACCAGGTACCCCCAAATCCTGAGGGGGTCAAAGAGACCCACCCCTGTGAGAGCCAGAGCAGCAAGATGGCCTGAAACGGGGGTTTGAGCCCAAAGTGGACACAAAGTCGTGAGGTGATGTGTGGCCCCTGCTGTGGCAGGGGGAGAGGGCTGGAGGGTCCTGAGCCCCCCCTGCCTCGGGGAGCCTTTCACCAGCTCTGGGGTTTTGAGGGGTCCTTCCTCCCACTCAGGGAGCCCCCCAAACTGACCAGGGCTCCCCCCGCTTCCCCCCCGCTCCCGCCTGGCCTGGACTCAGTTTGCACAAGTAAGCGTGGCCCTGCTTTGGGGTGCATGGGGGGGCACTGCTGCATGTGCATGGGGGTCCCAGCGCTGTTCCCTCAGGGCTCCCCCTGCTGCACTGGGGGTTTTGGGGTGCCCTTTGCTGCCCCTCCCCAGCTCTGCCTTGCCCTCTGCATCCTCTGTCTGCTGCCTGCACTGCCCTCCTGGCCTTGGGACCCCCGGGACCCCCAAGGACCCCCGGGCTGGGTCTCACTGCCCTGGGGACACTGCCTGGGTGTTGGGGGGCCCATGCTGAGCCCCCTCGCTGCTGCCAGCATTGCATGGGGCGGCTGCTGGGCTGGGGCAGCTCATGGCCCTTCAGAGGTTCCCTGGGGGCCCTGGGGTCCCACTGAGTCACAGTTGGGGTCCTGGGGGGGAGCCCCTGGCTCCACTCACGTTCCCCTCCAGGGAAGAGCCTGAGCTCCTGGGGGGAGTTATGGGGCGCTCCCCAAAACTCTGGCCACATCCTGCTCCCCTCCAGGCCTGCTGCCCCCATCCCCAGCTGCCCCGGGTCTGTCCCACTGCCCCTCACCCTGCAGGGGTGCCCAGCCCCCGGGGGTCCCCATCCCATGGGGTTCCCTGTCCCCGGGGGTGCCCATCCCGCAGGGGTCCCCAGCCCTCGGGGGGCGGCGGGCCCAGGCCGGACCTTCTAACGCGGATTTTGTCTCTCTCTCCCCTCTCTAACCTTGCTCTGACTTTCTCACCTCTGGGAAACGCCAGGAGCTGGTAAGCGCCCGTCTCCCGGCCGCTGTCACTGTCCCTCAGCCACTGTCACCCGCTGCCACCCACCGCAGCCCCCTAACGCTGCCAGCGCTGCTCCCGCCGCTCTCACTCCCCACAGCAAACCGGGGCTCCCTGAAACCAGCCGGGCCAGAGCCGGGAGGGGCTGGAGAGGGGCCACATGGGGGTCCTTTGGGTCCCCCCAGAGCCTGCTGAGCTGGGGACCCCCTTGATGGCAGCAGGGAGTGAGGGGAGCCCAGACACAACAGCTGTGCCCACCCTGCCTGGCACAGGGCATGGCCCCTTGGTCCGGGGGCTGGGGCCCTACAACCCCCCCGGCCCCCTGGGGGAGATCAGCCTGAAAGGCAGCTGGAGGGCAGTGACAGCCCCAGGGGGCCGGGGGTCTCCCTGGGAGGAGGTTGTCCTGCCAAAACACACCTGGGGGACAGTGACAGTCCCA
Source organism: Parus major (assembly GCF_001522545.3). NCBI lineage: Eukaryota > Metazoa > Chordata > Aves > Passeriformes > Paridae > Parus > Parus major. Next base: position 43,155 of record NW_015379322.1, on the reverse strand, counting down.
CGGGGACAGGACTCACCCTGGAGAGACCAGTGGTGGGTCCTGGTCCTTCCCAGGGGCTGCTGGAATGTTCCACAGTTTGGGGTAGGTTGAACTTCGGGAGTCCCTGAGCTGGGCTGGGCCAGGCCAGGGGTCCAGAACCCCAACATGGCCCCTGGGGGACCCCTGCCTGCTGGGCCAGGCTGGACCACGGTCCAGTGTCACCATGCTGGGCCAAGCCGGGGTCTGGTGTCCCCACACTGGGCCAGGGGTCCAACGTCCCCGCTCTGGACTCTTGAGGGTACCTCCCCATGGGACCAGGCCAGTGTGGGGGTGTGATGTCCCCACCCTGGACCCTTGGGGACGTGCCACATCACTGCCAGCAGAGCTCTCTCTGGGTGCTGTACTGGGGGCCTGCGCCTGTGTCCTGGGGAGGACCAGGCCAGCGCCCCCCCATCCCTGCCCACGCCGTGTGCTGGGGGTGGTGGCAGCCCTGGGGCCCCTCATCCCCATCCCTGCGTGTGCTGGGGGTGGTGGTGGCAGTCTGGGGAGCGCCGTGTGCCTGTCCCTGTCCCTGACGTGGCTCCGTGTGCAGGAGGAGCTGAGCAGCACCAGCGTGGAGCACCTGATCATCAACCCCAACGCTGCCTACGAGAAGTTCCGGGACAAGCGCCTGGGCACCGAGGGTGTGGGTGAGCTGGGGGGCTCAGAGGGGGTGGGCAGGCTGAGGATGGGCCAGGGGACCCCCGAAGGGCTGAGCCCCCCGTGATTTGCTGGGTCTCGGCTCTCCCTCATGCAGATTTCTCTGACCGCATTGGCCGGACACGGACGACAGGTTACGAGGCCGGAGAGTATGAGATGGTGAGTGGGCAAGGGGCACCCCCTCCTCCCTGGGACCCCCCTGTGTGCCTCAGGTCCCATGGGACCCCCGGGGTCACCTGCTGCAGCCCCCAGCCATGCCTCAGGAGCCATGTGCCAGCTCCACCAGCACCATGGCAGCACCGTGCTGGTCTCTGCCCAGTCCATCCCAGTCTGCCGTGCTGGGAGTCCCTGTCCCGACCACGGGTCCCTGAGGGTGCTCAAGGCAGCGCTGGTCACCAAGTCCTGGATGGAGCTGAGGTCCCAGGATGGATCTGGGGGTGGGCCTGGGGTTCCCAGGATGGTTCTGGCTGGCTCAAGTTCAGCTGGATGTCCCCCAGGTTCCCCAGGACTTTCCTGGGGTCTGTTCTCACCAAGCAGGGTCCTGCCTGTGCCCTCACTGAGCCTGTGAAGTTCAGTCACCACAATTCCCCAGGCTGTCCCGCTTCCTCTGGTTCCTCAGGACCCTCACAGGGGGCTCAGGGTGGGCTGCAGTCCCTGTCTCCCAGGGTCAAAGGGGAGAAGGTGACCGAGTGTCACCTGGCTCCTTCTTGGAGTGCTTGGAGGGGGGTGACACCTGTGTCCCCAGGTCTGGTCACTGTGGCTCATCAGGCCAGGCCCAAGAGCTCCATGGGGGTGAAGATGAGCTTCGTGAGGATAGAGATGGGGAGCTCCATTAGGAGGAAGATGAGCTCCAGTGCAGCCCCCTCTCCCTGTGGGTTCAGGACTCTCCTGGGTTGCTCCTGCCCTGCCCCATTGACCCCATCAGGTTCTCTTTAGGTGCCACCTGAGGTTCTGTCACTCAAGGCTGCTCTGACCTGTCCCTGCAGGGCTCACCAGCTCCTTCTGCTTGGTGCCAGGTGCTGCCAGCACCTGTGAACCCCCTGAGCCCCCATGAGACCCCTGAGCCATCTGAGACCCCTGAACTCTGTGAGATCCCTGACCCCCTGTGAGGTCTCTGAGCACCCCATGAGACACCTGATCCCCTTTGAGACCCCTGAAGCACCATGACCCCTTCAGCATCCCATGAGCTGCCCTGACCCAGTGTGAGCCCCCTGGCCCCCCGGCCCCCCGTGAGCCCCCTGACCCAGTGTGAGCCCCCTGGCCCCCCGTGAGCCCCCTGACCCAGTGTGAGCCCCCCTGGCCCCCCGTGAGCCCCCTGACCCAGTGTGAGCCCCCTGGCCCCCCGTGAGCCCCCTGGCCCCCCGTGAGCCCCCTGAACCGCCTGACCCATTTCTCCCACAGCTGGGTGAGGGTCTTGGTGCCAAGGAGACGCCACAGCAGCGATTCCAGCGGTTGCAGCACGAGGTGCAGGAGCTGCTCCGGGATGTGGAGCAGATCCAGGTGAGCTCCCTCTTGTCCTGGGGCAGGGCTTGGGGTTGACAGAGCACCTGTGTGTGCAGGTGAGTAGCCACCTGCCCCAGGTGAGCTCCCACCTGCCCCAGAGTGTGTCCTGGGGTGACACAGGCCCTGTGTGTCCCCCCAGAGCTCAGTGAAGGAGTCGGGGGCTGAGGAGGAGCTCACGCCCATGGCCCTGGCCAGGCAGGTGGAGGTGCTGAAGCAGCAGCTGCTCAGCTCCCACCTGGAGAAGGTGCTGGGCCCTGGTGCCGCCGTCGACTTCGCTGACCCCGAGGGTGCCCTGGCCAAGTGAGTGGGGGACAGGACCCTAGGGGGGCGTGGCAGCGTCCCTGTGGGGCTGGGACAGGGATCCTGCCCACCTTGTCCCCTCCTGCCTGTCCCCAGGCGGCTGCTGCAGCAGCTGGAGGTGGCCAAGTGCAGCAAAAGCACTCCGGGGAAGGGCCCTCCGCGGGGCCCCGTCCCTGCCGGCGATGCCGTCACCTTCGAGCTCTACTGGAGGCCAGAGCAGGACCAGTTTGCCCAGTCTGCCAAGGTGAGTGGGGGGCTGCTGCCCCCAGGGGCATCCTGTGAGGGAGCAGCACACCTGGGACCCAGCCCCACACTGCAGTCGCGGCACCTCACCCCAAACCCCACAGGTGTCAGAGCTGGAGAAACGTCTGGCACAGCTGGAGGCGGCCATGAGGTGTGAGCCTGACAGCCAGGTGAGCTCCCAGGTGAGGGGGCTGCCCTGCCTCCCTCCTGCCCCATCCTTTATCTGCCTTCTCCTGCCCCACTGACACTGTTTCCCCCCACAGAACCCACTGCTGGTGGGGCTGAAGGGCTCCAGCCTCATGGTGAGTTGGGCAAGGGGGGTTTGGGAGCACCCCTTCCCCGCCCCCAGCACTGCTCCTCACCTGTCCCCCCTCCCCAGGACACCGTGCAGGTGCTGCAGGCCAAGGTGAACGTTCTGGATGTGGCTGTGCTGGACCAGGTGGAGGCTCGGTTGCAGGTGAGGGGCACTGGGGGGGCACTGCTGAAATTGGGGGACACTCCTGAAATTGGGGAACACTACTGGATTTGGGGTCTCTTTCTTCCCCCACATCAGAGCGTCCTTGGGAAGGTGAACGAGATTGCCAAGCACAAGGCCACAGTGCAGGACGCTGACACCCAGAGCAAGGTATGGGCTGTGGGGCCCAGAGGCCATGGGGGGATCCAAAACAATCCCCCCAGGCTGTGCTGACCCCCCCAGGCTGCGCTGACCCCCCCAGGCTGCGCTGACCCCCCCAGGCTGCACTGACCCCCCATCTGCTGCTCCCCAGATCCACCAGCTGTACGAGACGCTGCAGAGCTGGGACGCTGTGGCCAGTGCCCTGCCTGACGTGGTGCAGCGCCTGGTGACCCTGCGGGACCTGCACGAGCAAGGTGAGGGCGGGGGGGGCTCAGGGACACCTGCTGGGAGTGTGGGACACCCTGCCCTCCCCAGCACTCAGGTGTGTCCCCCTCCAGCCACCCAGTTCGGGCAGGTGCTGGTGCACCTGGACACGACGCAGCAGGAGATCGCGGGGGCTCTCAAGGACAACGCGGTGCTGTTGGCTGAGGTGGGTCCCCCCGGCCCCCCACTCACCCCTGGCCCCAGGGTCCTCACCTGCCCCCCGTCACCCCATCCCCACTTGCTCCCCCAGGTGCAGAAGACGATGAAGGACAACCTGGCCATCGTCGAGGACAACTTTGCCGACATCGATGCCCGCATCAAGCGGCTGCAGAAGTGACGAGACCCCAGGACACCCCCTGGGGGTCCCCTGAGGACTTCCTCGGACCA
>NW_015379322.1:33194-37408 GCF_001522545.3 Parus major | reverse complement strand
GCCGGGCCAGGAGCCGCTGGTCCTCAGCTGTGAGCACCATGTCGGGCACGGTACCCGCGAAGAACTTGCACACGAACATGCCAGCCCTGGGGACACGGTGGGGACAGGTGTGAGCACAGCCTGGGGACAGCCTGGGGACAGGTGTGAGCACAGCCTGGGGACACGGTGGGGACAGGTGTGAGCACAGCCCTGGGGACAGCCTGGGGACAGGTGTGAGCACAGCCCTGGGGACAGGTTAGGGACAGGTTGGGGACAGGTGTGAGCACAGCCTGGGGACAGGTGTGAGCACAGCCCAGGAACAGGGTGGGGACAGGTGTGAGCACAGCCCTGGGGACAGGTGTGAGCACAGCCCAGGAACAGGTTTGGGACAGGTATGAGCACAGCCTGGGGACAGGGTGGGGACAGCCTGGGGACAGGTGTGAGCACAGCCTGGGGACAGCCTGGGGACAGGTGTGAGCACAGCCCAGGAACAGGGTGGGGACAGGTGTGAGCACAGCCCTGGGGACAGGTTGGGGACAGGTGTGGGGACAGGTGTGAGCACAGCCTGGGGACAGGTTGGGGACAGGTGTGGGGACAGGTGTGAGCACAGCCTGGGGACAGGGTGGGGACAGGTGTGAGCACAGCCCTGGGGACAGGGTGGGGACAGGTGTGAGCACAGCCCAGGAACAGGTTTGGGACAGGTATGAGCACAGCCTGGGGACAGGGTGGGGACAGGTGTGAGCACAGCCTGGGGACAGGGTGGGGACAGGTGCGAGCACAGCCCTGGGGACAGCCTGGGGACAGGTGTGAGCACAGCCCTGGGGACAGGTTTAGGGACAGGTTGGGGACAGGTGTGAGCACAGCCCAGGAACAGGTTTGGGACAGGTGTAATCACAGCCTTGGGGATGGGTTAGGGACAGGTAAGGGACAGGTGTGAGCACAGCCTTGGGGACAGGTGTGAGCACAGCCCTGGGGACAGGCTGGGGTCAGGTGTGAGCACAGCCCAGGGACAGATTAGGGACAGGTGTGAGCACAGCCTTGGGGACAGGTTAGGGACACATTTGGGACAGGTGTGGGCACAGCTATGNCCCCCCCTCCCGCCCCTCCCGCGCGCTGGGCGGTGCCGCTCGTCCCGCCCCCGGAGCACTCCCATTGGTTGGTGCTTCCCTGCCAATCACGGTTCTCGCGCTCCCATTGGCTGCTGCCAGCACGAGCGTTGCGTCAGGCTGCTCTTAAAGCGGCGCGGCGGGGGGGGCAGGGCGCAGCGCGGGACGATGCGGACGAGGATGAACCGGGGACAGCGACCGGAGCGGGGCCGGGGGGAGCCGGGACCACCCAGAAAGGTGCGGGGAGGGCGTGCGGCAACCCGAGGAGCGGCCCCGGGCGGCCCTGGCTGAGGGTTCCGCTCGGTTCCGGGAGGGGAACCGGAGCGCCCGCAGCCGCCTTCTTGGAGGGGGGGGCCCGACCCCCGGCGAACCCCCCCACTCGGGGGTGACCGATCCGAACAGCATCCCCTCCCTCCCTCCTTCCCCAGGCATCCAGGAGAAAGTGTGTCCTCGCCGACCACCACACCTGAGAGTAGGTAAGGGGACACCCCCCCCCACCCATACACGCGCGCCTTTGGGTTCCGGGGCCGGCCCGGGCACCGGGGGTCCCGGCCCGGGTCACCCCTCACTCCCTTCCCGTTCTCTGCTCCCTCCCGCAGCCCGTGCCGGGCCCGACGTGACAATGGCGGCCGAAGGGCTGTGGGGGCCGGGTGGCCCCCCCGGCTGGGAGCTGGACGGGTGGTACCAGGACCTGCAGGAGGTGCTGGCGGCGGAGCCCCCCGGAACCGCCCCCACCTGGGGGCCTGAGCAGGTGAGCGCGGGGCCAGCAGCGCCCCCGGGGCGGGGGGCGCGGGGAGGGGTCCCTCCTCCATCACCGGTCCTGGTCCCGCTCTCTCCGCAGGTGGAACCGGCCCCGGGGGGCTGCGGGCTGGACCTGGCTCTGGCCGAGGAGCTGCTGGCGCTGCTGGGGCCGGAGGGAGCGGCTCCAGCGGAACCCCCGGGCGCGGCCCCCGGCGGGAGCGGCCTGGCCCGGCCGGGCCCCGCCGAGGAGGGGGAGGAGGAGGAGGCGGAGGCGCGGGGGGCGCGGAGGAAGCGGCGCGGCGGCCCCGGAGCTCCGCGGGAGCGGGACGGGGAGCGGCGGCAGCGGGACGGGGAGCGGCGGGTGCGGGAGCTGACGGCGCACAACGAGCGGCTCCGTGCGGAGATCCAGCGGCTCAGCGCGGAGGTGCAGCGCACCCGGGCCGCGCTCATCGACCGCATCGTCAACCTGCGCCAGGTGTAGCGGCTGCCCCGGGCCGGGCCGGAGCGAGCACATCGTCAGGCTGTGCCGGGGGAAGGTGACCCCGCAGCTGGGGACAAGGACTCTGCTGCCCCACGGACTGGGGTGGGGCAGCCCTATGGCTGACGGACACTGCGGACAGACGAGTGGATGCAGCTTCTCCGTGCCATTGTACAGCTCTTGTTCATTTATTGCACGCATCTAACCACAACCACTATGGCCCAGTTTGGTTACTGGGGCTACTTCTTCCGCTTGCCCTTGGGGACCTCGGGGCTCCGGCCTTCGGCCAGTGCCAGCTGCTGCTTCAGCTCCAGCAGTTTGGCCACCTGGGCGTCCACCTGGGCCTTCTCTGCCTGGGCAGCCTTCAGCTGCCTCACCAGGTTGCCCTGCAGAGGTGGGAAGAAGGATTTGAGGATGTGATGAGGATTTGGGAGGGGGTTTAAAGGCATGACAGCCGTGCCCCCCACCCTGTCTCCCCCCTCACCTGCTTGGCCACCTGCTCAGTCAGCTCCTGGATCAGTTTGGGGTCACCTGGAGCTGCAGAAGTGTTGGGGGCTGGAGTGGGGACTGAGGCTGGGGCGGGCGCTTTGGTCTGTAAGAGGAAGAGATGGGGGATAAGCTCCTCTCACTCCTGTTCTGGGCAGGTGCAGCTCACCTGGGGCTCTACAGCAACAGCTCTGGGAATGGGAGGGACAGAGAGGTGGAGGAGCTGGGGGGGGGGTACCTGAGCCCCTACTTACCTGCGTTCCCCCGAAGCGCTGGCGCAGGGCTTCCACCTGCTCGGGCTCCAGTTTCTGGAACAGGGGGCTCACCTGGTGCCAGCAGGGACAGAGGGGTCACACCTGGGGGGGGACACACCCCGGTGCCCCCTGCACAAGGCTGGGGCAGGGCCTGCCCTCCCCCGGGCCCCAGCCGTACCGTGCCGACGCGGTGCCCGGCGGGCAGGGTGCAGGCGAGGCCGGGCCCGAGGCCGCAGCGCTCTGGGGGGATGCGGAGCTGGCCCTGGATGGCGGCGCTGACCCCGGGCACGAAGGGCTGGAGCAGCGCGGCCAGAGCGGCCGCCACGTTCACGGCGACACCCGTCACTGTCCCTGCGCGCTGCCTGGGGGGGACACGCTCAGTGACACCTCTGTGACCCCCCAGGGACCCCCTGTCCCTCTGCCACCTTCACTGCCAGGCTGAGGACCCGTGTGCTGCCTGGGGGAACAACACCGCTGTCCCCTTGTGACCCCCCTGCCCCACCTTCACCCCCTCCTTGGTCAGTGCCTGTGCGAGGGGCCAGCAGGGACCCCCCTCGTGCCCCACCACCATCAGTGCTTGGGGACAGGGACCTCCCAGTGTCCCACTCTCCCCCAGCTCCTGGCTTTGCTCCATCCCTGCCCTGTGCCCCCCCAGCAGTGCCAGCCCCCACCCCTGACAAGACCCAGGAGTGGGGACCCCTCCATGGCACCCCCAGGCCACCCAATCACCCTCTACCCCCTCAAATCGTGGCTGTACCCCCTCTGGTGTCCCAATCCCCACCTGTGACCCCTCCCTGTCCCCCCAAGCCCCCTCTGTGCCCCATCCATCCCTACCTGTCCCTCTCATCGCCCTTGATGCGCTTCCAGGGCTCGTTCACCTGGATGTACTGGTTGCCGTGGCGGGAGATGCTGAGCACGCACCTGAGCGCGTCGCGGATGCTGGGGGGACAGGGGGGCACAGGTGGGGCTGAGCACCTGCAGGGGAGGCTCTGTCCCCCCTCCCTGCGTTTTCAGACCCTCAGGACCCACCGGACTTTCTCCATCAGCTGGTGGTACTGGCGGATCTCCAGGGTGAGCCGGGCCAGGAGCCGCTGGTCCTCAGCTGTGAGCACCATGTCGGGCACGGTACCCGCGAAGAACTTGCACACGAACATGCCAGCCCTGGGGACA
>NW_015379322.1:30301-31424 GCF_001522545.3 Parus major | reverse complement strand
ACCTGTGGCGATGAGGTGATTCACCAGGGTGTAGTTGTCATCGGCGCCCAGCAGCGAGCAGGGGAACACGACGCTGTGGAAGGGGACGTTGTCCTTGGCCATGAAGTTGTAGAGCTCCACCTGGCAGGTGAAGGGGACAGGTGGAGATGTCAGCAGAGTGTCTTGCCCTGTCCCACCTGCACCATCACTCACCTCCTCCTACCTGCTGGGGGTTCTTCCACCACCGCTCCCACTGCTCAGTGTAGTTGGCTGTGATGGACAGGTACCCGATGGGAGCGTCAAACCACACGTAGAACACCTGGGTGAGGGCGACACCTGAGCAGGTGAGTCCAGCAGAGAGAGCCCAGCAGGGGCCCAGCAGCGCACCTGGGGCCAGGGGGGACCCACCTTGTCACGGAAGCCGTCGAGGGGCACCGGGGTGCCCCAGGTGAGGTCGCGGGTGATGCAGCGCGGTTTGAGCCCGTCCCGCAGCCAGGTGCGCGTGATGTGCCGCGCGTTGGCCGTCCAGTCACCTGAGGCCCAGGTGCGCTCCAGCCAGGCCTCCAGCTGCCCCTCGAGCTGTGGGGGACACGGGTGGGACACTTGGGGTACCTGGGGGGCCCCGTCCCCACTTCACTGCTCCCCCAGGGGTGCAGCTCACCTTGGGCAGGTCCAGGAACAGGTGCTGGGTGGGCGTCACCACAGGGGTACCACGGCAGAGCTTGCACTGGGGGTTCTGAGGGAAAACGGGGTCCCCAGCGTTGGGGGGGAGATCCCCAAAAGTGGAGCGGGGGATCCCCAAAGGTGGGGCAAGGGGTGTAACCAGAAGTGTGAGGGGAAGGCTCAGGGTGAGTTAGGGAGGTCCCCAAAGGGAAGGGGAAGTGGGGGGGGTCCGCAGGGGCTGCTGCCCCACCTTGAGCTCCACGGCGTTGATGAGCTTCCCACACTTGTCACACTGGTCCCCACGAGCCTCGGCGTAGCCACAGAAGGGGCAGGTGCCCTCCACGAAGCGATCGGCCAGGTACCGCCCACAGCTCTCACACCTGAGCTGCTCCAGCGTGTCCTGCAGCAGGAACCCCCGCGCCAGCAGCCGCTGGAAAATGTCCTGGGCAATCCTGGGCAGGGAAAGGCAGGCCACGTTAGC
>NW_015379322.1:26382-27686 GCF_001522545.3 Parus major | reverse complement strand
GCATGGAAACCTGTCACACCTTACCCCATGTCACCCCCAGAGCTGGCAGCACCTGCAGGTGCACAGCTGTAACAGCTGTGCAGGTGTGCAGCCAGCCCAGCCCCCCACAGCCTCACCTGGCAAAGGTGTCGGCGCTGAGGACGCAGCCGATGATGTTGCCCAGGTGAGGGACGTTGTTGACGTAGGGCAGCGCGCTGGTGATCAGGACGTTCCTCTCGCCCTCCACAGGTAACCTGGAGGGGAGGGGGGGTCAGAGCAGCGTCCCCTCCCCGCCCACACCCCCCGGTGTCACCTGGGCACTCACACAGGTGTCCGTGGCTGCCGGGGCGGGGGCAGCGCCGCGGGGCCCTGGGCCCAGATGTCCACGGCAGCCGCGATGTCGTCGTCGGTCAGCGTCCGCTCCGGGCCCTCCTCGTCCTGCGGGGACCAGGTGAGGGGGGCTGCGCCCTCCTCTTCCCCCGACCTCCCCCCCGGGGCCGGGGCCGCACCTGGGGCTCGTGGCGGGGGGCCAGGAGGGGCGGGGGGTGCTGGGCCAGGTGGGTCCGGAGCTCCCGCAGCGCCTCCGGCAGCAGCGCGGCCGCGTCCCGGCACGGCTCCCACAGGGACATGGTGCGGAACCAGGAGCGCAGCACCTGCAGCTCACCTGTGGGAACGGAGTGGGGTCAGCCCCGGCCCCCCAGGGACCCCCCTGACCCTCCTGGGACACCCCTGACCCCCCAGGGACCCCCCCCTGACCCCCCGACCGGCTCTTACTGGGCAGACTGGTCTCGTCCTGGAGCACTGGGAACAGGCTGCCCCACACCACCACATCAGCCACCGAGGCGGCATCCTGGGGAGAGACAGGTGTGTACTGGGGGAACTGGGGACACTGGGAGGGACTGGGAGAATTTTCTGGGGTCACTGGGAGTACCACGTAAGAGGAACAGAAACAAACTGGGACAAACTGGGGACACTGGGGTGGGCACTGGGTGGTGGTGCCAGGTGAAGCCAGGACTGGGAGCGGCACTGGGTGGACTGGGAGGCACTGGGGCTGTTTTCCATACGGGGGGCAGCAGTGTCCCACCCTCCCTCGGGGACACGACTGGGGACACACCTGCCGGGCAGGTACCAGCGAGCCCATCCCCCCTGCCCAGAGCCCCCCACTCACCCCGGCCAGGTGGGTGCTGCCGCTCCGGGCCAGGTGCTGCTCCAGGTGAGCCAAGAGGTGCTGCAGGACCCCGAGGGTGTCGGGCCCCGCCCGGCCCTGAACCAGCCTCAGGTACAGGGCAGCGGCCACGGCGGGCTGGGGACACAGTGGGGTGACA
>NW_015379322.1:22884-24773 GCF_001522545.3 Parus major | reverse complement strand
GGATCCATGGGATGGGATCCATGGGATAGGAATTATGGGATGGAATGGGATGGGATGGGATTTGATCCATGGGATGGGATGGGAATTATGGGATGGAGCCCAGCCGGGTCCAGGGGCGCTCCCGGGTGATCCCAAACCCGTTCTGGACCGAGTCTGATCCTGGGCTCTGAAGGGATCCAAGGGGAAGGTTGGGATTTTACCCCAAATTTTGTGATTTTAACCCAAATGTAATGAACTTCACCCAAATTTCCTTAATTTAACCCAAATTTCCTTAATTTAACCCAAATTTCCTTAATTTAACCCAGATTTCAGTGGGTTTAACCGGATTTTTTGAATTTACCTCTGTTTAAACCACAACTCCCCATCAAGTTTAACCACTTTTTATTTTTCCACTTAAATATTCTCTTTAAATACAGCATCATCCCAGGAAACTGCGGAAAAGCGGGAAAAATGAATAATAGTGGGGAGAAGCTTTGGATTCACTTGGGAGCATTAAATGTGGAATTAAAATGGAAATTAAAAACTGAAAAATGAAATTTAAAATGCAACAGGAAAAAGAAAAAATAAAGGAAATTTAAAAGGAAATAAAAAGGGAAATAATTAGAATTGAAAAAAGAAAGAAGTGCTAGCAAAAATTAAAGGAAGAAATAAAAAGGCAATAAAAACAGAGAAAAGAAATAAAAACGAAGTTTAAAAAGAAATAAAAATGAAATTTAAAAGGAAAGAAAAATGAAATTAAAAATCAAAGGAATAAAAAAGAAATAGAAAAAAGAGAATAAAAAAATAAAGAAGGAAATGAAAATGACATGAGAAGTTCCGAAGCCGCTTTGGGGGCCCTGGTGGGGGAAGTTTGGGGATCCCCCAGGGTTTTGGGGGGCAGTAGCACCAGCGAGGGGCCAGATCCATGAAATCCAGTGGATTGAATCCAGTCAAGATGAGAAGGCCAAATCCCCCCTGGATCCCACCCAGCCCAGTGAGATCAATCCAGGAATTCCGTGGCTCGGGAAGCAGCGACCCAGGAGATCTGGGGGATCCAGCCCGGGGGGACAGGGCAGGGTTTGGGGGCACCTGCCCCTCCTCCCCCAGAGCACAGCGGGAAAAATCCGGATTTGGAGCCGTTTCTGGGGGATTTGGGCACCTCCAGGGGGGGTTTGGGGGTCACTGAGGCCCTGGATTGGGAACTGGCCCCTCCCCACCCCAACCCCCTTTTAGACCCCTGGAAAAATCCCCTTCTGACCCCTTAAAGCCAATCTGGACCCCCTTAAACCCCCCCAAACCCCTTGGAACTCTTTTAAACCCCCCAAAACCCCTTTAATTTTCCCTAAAATGCCCTTTAGATATTTTTAAACCCCTTTTGAACCCTCTTAAAAAATAACCCTTTGAATCCCCTTGAACCCCTCTGATTTGGTATCTCCTTTGAAGCCCTAAAAAACCTCTGAACACCATTAAATCCCTCCCTGAACCCCTAAAAACACCCTCAGAACCCTCAAATCCCTGTTTGAATTCCCTTTTTAACCCTTTTTGGAACCCCTTCGAACCCATTTAAGGCCCCTGAGCCCCCTTTTAAACCCTCTCAAATCTTCTGAACTCACTTCAAGTCCCTTCTGAGCTAAAAAAGCTCTTTAAACCACCTTAAACCCCACCTGAGCCCCTTGAAACTCCTCCAAACCCCCAAAAGCCCTTCTTAAACCACCTTTAAACTTCCCTTCAAATGCCTAAAAAAATCCCTTTCACACCCTTGAACCCCTCTGAACCCCCTGGATTTCCTAAAAGACCCTGTAACTCTTTATCAACCCCTTCAGATCCAACTGAACCCCTTTCAACCCCCCAGAAACCCCTCTGAACCTCTAAACATCATAAAAACCCCTCTGAACCCCTTTTAACCCCCC
>NW_015379322.1:19039-21827 GCF_001522545.3 Parus major | reverse complement strand
CCAGGTGAGCAGATCCAGGGTCTGGGAGTGCCCAGGTGAGCAGATCCAGGGTCTGGGAGTGTCCAGGTGAGCAGATCCAGGGTCTGGGAGTGTCCAGGTGAGCAGATCCAGAGCAGATCCCACAATCTCTGTAGGGTCCAGGTGAGCAGAATGCAGGATTTGGGGCACAGGCCCAAGCAGGTGAGCAGATCCCAAAATCCAAGAGCATCCAGGTGAGCAAATCCCAAGGGCACAGACCCGACCTGGGCTGGGGAGCAGCAGCCCCACCCCACATCCTGATTTTCCACCACTCCTGCCTCCTCCCAGGCTGGAATTGCTCCTGGCCCAGGTTGATTTCACCTGGCTGGAGCCAAAAAAGAGGGAAAAGCCCCAGAAATGAGAAGTTTCACCCCAAGACAGATCCCAGAGCCTCAGGAAGGTCCGGAGCACAGGTGGGTTTTCCACGAATCCCAGTCCAAGGAAAGGCTGGAAGGACCAGGTGAATTCTCCAGGAGACTCCAGACCAGCAGAACCTGAATCCATCCCAGTCTGACCAGTTTGATGCCAGTGGAGATGCCCGGAGCCAGAAGGAGCACAGGTGAGCAGGAAGCACCTGAGGAGCAGCACAGGGAGTTCCAGGTGCTGCTTCTCACTGAAGTTGGGCTCACCAGGAACGGTACATCCATGGCATAGCAGGAGCTGGACACCTGTGCACACCTGCAGGGCTCTGATCCTGCTGCCATCGCGTTGGATCCTGAGTGCTGCAGTGGCAGGACAGGTTCTTTGGGAAACACAGCCAGGTGGGGCTCACCTGGATGGATGGATGGAGCTCACCTGGGATGGGCAAGGAGCCAACTGAGAGCTCAGGGATCAGGTAGGGCAGGGCCAGGTGACATTGCATCCATGGGACACCTGTGCACACCTGCAGGGATCGGTCCAGGACCACCTGGATGCACAGAGCCCACCAGGAATGGGCCAGGATCACAGGTAGGGACAGGGACATTCCAGCAGCCTCACATTCCCAAATCCTGGTCCTTGCAAGGGCAGCTCCTCAACAGCTGCTGGAAGGATCTCCCAGCAAGTGAAGGAACATTCCAGAAGGTTCTGACAGGTACAGGTGATCAATTCCAGGCCAACAAGGAGGTGAAGTTGGTTCAACTCCCCAGAATTTTCCAGGTGAGTTTGGGGATTCCAGTCCTGGGTCTCCTGTGGCAGTTCCAGGTGCTTCCCAATCCATCCCAGCTGCAGGTGAGAGGGAGCATCACCTGGATGAGGTGGGATGGGATGTGGCCCAGGTGAAACATTCATTAAACAGACAGGAGTTAGGGAAAAAAGGCTTTTTCCCTTAAAAACAAGGAAAGTGGAGGCAGCTGGGGGGGACAGAGCTGCCATGGGATCCAGGAGGCTCCAGCTCAGGTGAGTCCTGGCACAGGTGACCTCTGTCAGGTGAGTGAAGGACTCCTGGCCCTGGGCCAGGCAAATCCTCTGTCCAGAGCAGCCCCCACCAACTAAATAATCAATCCATGGAATAAATAATGGAGCCAGAGGGCCTGAGGCCACTCATATGGGCAGGTGGGGGTGCTCCAGGTGCTCTGGGAGATTTTGGGGTGCTCCTCCCTTGCTCACAGCAGCAGGGACAGGTGGGACCCCCAGCTCCTTCCCAGGGGGGCTGGAGGCTGGAGCTGGATGCTCCACGTGGCCACTCCCACCCTTGGCACCCGCCCGTGGCTCCAGCTGGCAGTAGAGCCCAGGTGCATCGGGCAGGTAAGGCTGGGAGCCCCCCGGGGCCGGCTGCCCGGCAGGGTAGCACAGGACAGAAGATTCCAGCGGGAACTGGGCTGGGATGAGGATGGTGGAGGTGAGCCCGGGGCACGGGGGTGGTTTCACCTGCCAGGTGTCATCCAGGTGCTCCCCCAGGACACAGACCCCACCCCCCTCTCCCCCAGAGCCGCTTCCAGAGTCTTCCTCAGCCTTCAGCCTCTCCAGCTCCTCGGCCGTCTGCAGGTGCAGCACCGCCCGCTCGTTCTCCGCCAGGTATTCCTGGAAGTCCTGAGTCTCGGGGGGCTGTGGGGGCGGCCAGGTGGGGCCGGGGAGGGCGGCTGCTCCCTCCTCTTCCTCCTCCTCCCGCCGGTTCTCCAGCTCCAGCTTCATCAGGGTGTGCAGGAAGTGGGTGCGGACGCGCAGGGGGTTGAACTCGATCCGCCCGGCCACGTTCCCGCAGCCATCCCGGGAGCAGCCGCACGGGAACGACGTGCGATCCACCTGGGGCAAGGGCACAGCTGTGGGAGCCCTCCCAGCACCCGAATCCCACACCAAGCATCGTGGAGGGGGCTTATCCCAGCCAGGTGCCTCCACTGGGAAGAGACGTGGACGACCCCACAGGATCCCCCCGGAGCCCGAATCCTACCCCAGAGTGATCCCAGATCCCACCTGGACAGCAGGAATTTGGCTCTGGAGTGGGGAGAGGGGTTTACACATTCCAGATACTCCCAAAACACACCTGGAACTGTTCCTGCTCCTTGAAGGAACAAGAGCATTCCAGCACCTGTTGGACCACAAATCCCAGCTGCCTCACCTGGCACTCTCCACCCCTCAAGGAGCAAGGACACGGGCAACACCTGGCCGACCTCGAGTGCCACCTGTCCCCCATTTCCCAGGTCACCTGGCACACCTGGCTCTCCCCACTCCTCAAGGAGCGAGAGCACAGGTAGGAAGAGCAGGCTGGCCCCCGCCCTGCGGCTCACCTGGCACTGGATACCCTCACCTGGCACACCTGGCTCTCCCCACTCCTCAAGGAGCGAGAGCACAG
>NW_015379322.1:16882-18869 GCF_001522545.3 Parus major | reverse complement strand
GAGCAGGCTGGCCCCCGCCCTGCGGCTCACCTGGCACTGGATACCCTCACCTGGCACACCTGGCTCTCCCCACTCCTCAAGGAGCGAGAGCACAGGCAGGAGGAGCAGGCTGGCCCCCGCCCTGCGGCTCACCTGGCACTGGATGCCGGCCTGGCTGCAGGCGCAGGTGCGTGGCTCGCAGGTGAGGCGGCAGAGGCAGCCGCACTGCTCTCGGGACAGGCGCAGCGCCCGCAGCTCCTGCCGCTCCTCGGCATCGATCCTGCGCACGCCCGAGGCGCGGAGCAGCGCCCGGCGCCGCTTGGTGGGCAGTGGCTGCAGGTAGAAATAATCGCCCACCTCCACCTGCCCCACGTCCAGGTCGTCGTCGGACACGTCGGCCAAGGTCAGCCCCGCGGCCTCGGCCGACGGCACCGTCCCGTTCTGGGTCAGCTGGGGATGGAGGGACACACGTGGGGACACTGTGGGGGGTCACCTGGCCAGGTGTCCTTCCCTCCGCCCAAACTGAGCCTCTCCTTGTCCCTGCCAAGACCTGTCACCCCCAGGTGCCACCCAGGTGTTTCCTACACAGATTTTTCCCTGTGCCTCCTAAGATTCCCCCCAAAGTGTTTCCCACTTGGATTCCCCTGGGTCTGCCTCTTCCAGCCTCACCCAGGTATTCTTCACTTCCCTCCCACAAACCCACCCACCCCAAGGGCTTTTCCACCAAACCCATCCAGGTATTTCCCACCTGACCACCCCAAATCCACCCCCAGGTATTCCCCACCACCTGGGTCCCCCCACTGCTGCCCCTCCAGGTATTTCCCACCTGGATCCTGCCCTCCTTCCACGGGTATTCCCCACCTGGATTCCACCCTCCATCCACAGGTATTCCCCACCTGGATTCCACCCTCCATCCCCAGGTATTCCCCACCTGGATTCCACCCTCCATCCCCAGGTATTCCCCACCTGGATACCCTCTGTCACCCTAAATCCACCCCCAGGTATTCCCCACCACCTGGGTCCCCCACTACTGTTCCTGCAGGTATTTCCCACCTGGATCCTGCCCTCCCTCCCCAGGTATTTCCCACCTGGATTCCACATTCCCTCCATGGGTATTCCCCACCTGGATACCCTCTGTCACCCGAAATCCACCCCCAGGTATCTCCCACCTGGATTCCGCCCTCCCTCCCCAGGTATTTCCCACCTGGATTCCACCTTCCATCCCCAGGTATTCCCCACCTGGATTCCACACTCCCTCCATGGGTATTCCCCACCTGGATTCCGCCCTCCCTCCCCAGGTATTTCCCACCTGGATCCCGCCCTCCCTCCCCAGCTATCTCCCACCTTTCCCCCGCAGATCCCCGCTCACCTCTCTCCTCCTGGCGCGCAGTTTCTCCCTGCGGAGGTGCTGCCGCAGGTGCTGCCGGTGGCTCACCTGGCGCAGGTGAGCGAACTGGCTGAGGCTGTACCTGCGGGCGCGGTGGTGCCGCGGGGCCATGCCCAGGGAGCTGCCGCCGGCGCTGGGCACGCAGGTGAAGCCCTGGCGCCGGGCGAAGTAGTAAACGGTGACCTGAGCGAAGCGCACGCGCTTCCCGCCCCGGCGCGCCCGCGAGCGCCGCAGGATGGACGGGGCTGCGGGCACAGAGCGGGTCAGGGCAGCCATCCCAAAAGTCACCCCCATTTCACACCCCAGAATTTAAAATTACCCATTAATTCATCATAATTCCCCTCCAGGATTCCTCCAAACTCCCCATCTCAAACCTCTCCCAAAATGCCTGAAATTCTCCCCCAACTCCTCCAAAGTTTCCCAGAATTCAAAGGAAAGTTAAGCCCAATGAGCTCCTCAAATAACTCCCCCCTAATTTCCCATTAATGCACCAATCTCTTAAACTTTCAAAAAATCTCAGAATTTTCCCCAATCTCATTAAAAAAAAAGTTAAAAATTCCTCCAAATTCTCCCAAAACTTAAAAAAAAATCTCAATTATCCCTCAAATTTTAAAAACTCAT
>NW_015379322.1:12049-16030 GCF_001522545.3 Parus major | reverse complement strand
CCCAAATCCCGCCCCGTTCCCGGTCCCAGCTCACGCCCGGTGCTGCCGGAGCTGCCGCTGTCGCAGCTGTCGCCGCTGTCGCTCGTGGCGATCTCATCGTCCGAGGTGGCGCCGCTGGATGCGGCCGATCCCAATCCCGATCCTGATCCCGATCCCAGTCCCGAATCCTCCGGCTTGCGCTTGATCCCGGCGCTCGGGAGCGCGGCCATCGGGGCTCGGCTCGCATGGAGAGCCCAGCAGGGACGGGACGGGACCACCCTGCGGAGAGCACCGAGACATTCGGGATCCCTGTGGATCACCAGCACGGCCTTCCCAGGCTTTTCTCCCGGCTAAATCCCCAATCCAACAGAACTCGTTGGTGCCAGCCCATCCCGGAGCTGGGTGTTTGTATTTCATGAGTCATGGCTCCACGGGATCGCCAGGAGAAGATTCTCTGGATTTTCCAAGAATCTTGCCCTCCCCATCCCTGATAAATCCTGATCCCAATGGGAGATCCCCGTGCCAGCCCATCATCCCCGGACATCCACACAAACATTTACACTTTGCTCCAGCTTCCTCTATCCCAGCTTTTCCATTTGGGATGGAATTCACCCAAAACCAAAGGAAAAGTGCTTTTTTTTTAATTTTTTTTTGTTGGGTTTTGGTTTTTTATTTGGACAGGCAGTGCCAGATTCACCCTGGAATATCCTGATCCTCCCCAAAATTCCCTAAAGTTCAGAAAAACCACCAGATGCTCCAAGAATTCCCAATCCATCAGAAATGGCAGATTGGGACTGAGCCTCCCTGGGATTTTCCTCCCTCACACCCCTTAATCCCAAAAAACTCAAAAAACCCCAAAAAACCCACGGTGATATTTGGGGAAAATTTCCAGCTCCAGGTTGGGCAAAGGGAATTTTTGGACCTGATTCCTGCTGGGAATCTTCCAGGATGAATCTGGGAGCAGCCCCAGGATGTTCTGCAGCCCTTTGGGGGGTTGGGTTTTGGGTGGGATTTGCCAGAGCAGGAGGAACTGACAGATCTGGATCCAGCCCAGGGATCCTTCCCCCGTCCCCTCCAGAAGGGAATGTTGGGGTCCCAAAAAGCAGGATGGGAATTCCCAACCCATGCACCGGTTTGAGGTGAAATCCAGGTTTTTGGGGTGGTTTCTTTGCGAGGGAAAGTGGGAAATCCTGGTGGTAGAGGGGGAAAAAGCAGGAAGGAAGGAACTGATCAATCCCAATCCCAGGAGGAGTGGAGGTGGAAAACCCATCCCAACTCTCCAGCTCCCTGAAACTGCCAAAAATCCTCAAATTATTCCCTAAAACCACATTTCCATGGAAAATCAGAGATGGATCCCATCATCTGCACAAAGATTCTTCCCTGATGGATCTGTCAGGATGATTCCTATTCCTCACATGAAAGCCCAAATTATTCCAAATTATCCTTTCTGTGGCATAAAGAAACTCCTGGAAGAGTCAGAATGAAGGAAAAAACCCCAAACCCACAAATAAATGAAAATATCAGGTTTCCATTTTCCCCCATTTTTTAATTGGAAAGAATTTGAGATGAGGAAGAAAAAATGGGTTCAAATGCTGAGGGAGGAGCCACGGGAATTGGGGAATTCCCATTGTTTCAAGGATTAAACCTCACCAAAAGGAATAACTATAAATTTTATTCCAATGTTCCAGAATGACTTTAGGAGTAGGGAAGGGACCAGGAGAGTTTGGGATTGCTGGAAGCACAGGAGCTGATCTGGAAAAGCTCCTGGCTGAAAGGTGATCTGAGCAGGGTGGGAAAGCTGGGACCATGTGGAACCACCAGGAATTGTCCATCCCACACCTGCTCAAGGTGAGCACCAAACCCTGCAATGATGAACCCTTTTATTTCCAGCTATTCCAAGAAATTAGGAATGATTTCCCAATTTTCCAATCCTCTGAGCATCCTGTGGATTCTGGGATAGCTCCCAAAATCCCAACCTAGATCAAGGGCTCAAGGAATTAGAAGATTCTCAAGAATTCCTGCTTGCACTCCCTAGATTCCAGCACCAATTTTTTTTTTTTTTGTTGAAGGTAATGTGTTTCCCATGAAAATTGAGAGCCAAAAATGGATTCTCTTGATGGTTTTGAGGCATCAGAAGTGTCAAAAGCAGGGATTCAGGATACTCCAGGATAAGAGGGGAATGGGAATGATCCATGAGCAGATCTGGTGGAACCCACCCAGAAAGAGTCTGAGAACACCAATGATTCCAGGTGTTGTGCCAGGGCAGGAATTAGCAAAATAAAAATGGGATTTGGGGATGTTCACCAGGAATATTTTAGGAGTCTGGATCCTTAAGGAATTGGGCACGTTTTCCAATGTTTTCCCCAAGGATTCAGCTCAGCAGCTGAAAGGTCCATGGATTTCCCAGGGATTTGAGTCATTGCTGACATTCCCAACACTCAACTCTGGGTTTTTAGGATGAAAGGTGGAAAATTTGGGTTCCTCAGGGCAATCTAGGATACAGCTCCCATAGAGCTCCCAGCATTTCTGCAACCAGCATCCCAAGGAGCACCTGTCCATTTGAGATGAGGAAGGAAAAATAGTTCCAAATGCTGAGGGAGGGGCCATGGGAATTTCAAGGATTAAATCTCACCAAAAGGAGTTCAACTAATAATATAATTTTTTTTCCCATGTTCTGGAATCACTTTTGGAGTAGGGGAGGGATCAGGAGAGTTTGGGAATCCTGGAAGCACAGGAGCTGATCTGGAAAAGCTCCTGGCTTGAAGAGGCTGGGAAGGAGGGACAGGTGCCCCTCCCAGGGTGGGCAGGTGCTGGGGGACAGAGAGGTGACAAAAAAATCTCCTTGGGCCCTGTGTCCATCACTGGAACTGGGAGATAAAGGTGGATCCATGGAACACCTGGATCCAGAGGCCCAGGAGGTGAAGGGGCCCTGGGAAGGGGGGACAGGCTCCCCCCCAAAGGTGTTTCCCAAGTACCTGGAGAGGGTCAGGTGGGGGCAGGGGGGATGGAAAAGGTGATTCCACAAAAATCCCTGGGGCTGGAATCAAGGGATGAAGGTGGAACAGATCACAGAACACCTGGATGCAGAGAGGAGCCCAGGACAGGTGAGGGTGGGGCAGCAGGAGCCCTTCCCAGGGCCCAGGTGCTCCCCTCCCCCCAGAGAGGTGCCCCCACACCTCACCTGAGCTCAGGGTCATGTGGGACCCCCAAAATCACCTTGGGGGTGAGGCCTGGGGAGGGATCAGCCCAACCCCCCTCACAGCCCCAGTACAGCTTCTCCCCCACCTTTGGGGACACCTGACACTCCAGGTGTGACCACCCCATCAACATCATCACCAGCAGCTTCTCAGGGACCCCCCAACACAACCCCTGTGTCCCCCATGAGGTCCCCAAGGCCACCCACAGGTGCCAAGGCCACTCTAACGACCTCCAATGCCCCCCCAAGGTACAGCAAAGGGGAGACCCCACCTGCCAGGACCCCCCATCGCTCCTCCCCAAATGTGTAGGGGGGTCCTACACAGCCCTACAGGCCCCCGATGCAAGGGGAGCTGTAAGGGGGTCCTACACAGCCCTACAGGCCCTCGATGCAAGGGGAGCTGTAAGGGCCCCTCACATCCTGTACAGGACCCCATGGGGACCGTGAACTGAACCCCATCCCCTAGAGCCACCCCCACCCCAATGTCCTCCCGTACATTTCCAGCAGCAGCAGGCCCGTATTTCATACAGCCCCCCACCCAATCCCCTATAGATTCGCTGTTATAAGGACCCCCCTCACCCCCAGACTCTATATCCTCCCATCTCCTACAGACTTTTAGCTATAGGGTCCACCCGTACCCCCTATAGCCCCCCCACCATCCCCTACAGCTTTAGGGCACCCCCTTGCCCTGGACGCCCTCAAGCCCCTCCCTTGCACATCCCCCATGGCCCCCGGCCCGCTGTGAGGCCTCTCAGCTGTAAGGGACCCCCTCCCCTATAGCCCCCCCAGCTATAAGGTCTTCCCAT
>NW_015379322.1:8841-11663 GCF_001522545.3 Parus major | reverse complement strand
GGCCGCTGCGCCGCCGCTTTTATACCGCCCTGCGTCACGTGATTCCCCGCGCCGCCACAGCTCCGCCGCGAGGCACTATGGGAAACCGAGTTCCCTGGGGAGAAAATGTTGCGCTGGCGCGGGGTGTGATGGGAAATGTAGTCCGGAAATGCGGGATATGGAGGGCTGTAGGAGATCACGGACTCGTGGCAGGGTCTGGGTTGGAAAGGATCTTAAAGCTCAGCCACTTCCACCCCTGCCATGGGCAGGGACTCCTCCCACTGTCCCAGGCTGCTCCAAACCCTGTCCAGCCTGGCCTTGGACACTTCCAGGGATGGGGCAGCCACAGCTGCTCTGGGAAATCCATTCCAGGGCCTGCCCACCCTCCCAGCTAGGAATTCCTTCTCAATATCCCATCCATCCCTGCCCTGTGGCACTGGGAGCCATTCCCTGTGTCCTGTCCCTCCATCCCTTCTCCCAAGTCTCTCTCCAGCTCTCCTGGAGCCCCTTCAGGCCCTGGAAGGGGCTCCAAGGTCTCCCTGGAGTGAGGTGAACACCCCCAGCTGTCCCAGCCTGGCTCCACAGGGGCTCCAGCCCTTGGAGCAGCTCCGTGACCTCCTCTGGACCGGCTCCAGCAGCTCCAGGTCCTCCCTGTGTGGGTCCCCAGGGCTGGAGAAGCTCTGCAGGTGGGGTTTCACCTGAGCAGGGCAGAACCCCCCTCCCCTCTGTCCCCGCTGGGGGCTCAGCCCAGCTCGGGGGTCTCTGGGTGCCCGTGGGTGTGGCCAATATGTGTCCAACACCCTCAAATCCTTCTCCATGGGGTCACCCATCCCCCTGGATCCTTCTCCCAGAGTGCTCCCATCCCTTCCCTGCCCAGCTGGAGTTTTTTTCCAACCTGCGCTCGGCTGTGTTGAATTTCCTGAGGTTCCCACGGCCTGTCCAGGGCTCTTGGCATGGTAAAAACGTGATGGAGCCCTGGCCTGGGACACCTGGCTGGGGACATCAGGTGGGGACATTGGGATGGAACCCAGAGACATCGGAATGAGGCTGGGGACACCAAAATGGGGACATCGGGGTGGGGACACTGCCCTGGGAAAGCGGGATGAGGACATCCAGGTGGGACACAGAGATGGGGACATTGGGATGGGACACCAGGACAGACACTGGGATGGGCAGCACCAGGATGGGTCACTGGGATTGGGGTGCTGGGCTTGGACAGGGAACTGAGGCACTGGGGGGCCACATTCCAGTGGGATGCCAGGTTGGGACACCGGGCTGGGACACTGAAATGGGACACGATGGAGCACTGGGATGGGACAAAGGTGGGATGGGACATAAAATGGGGACGTTACAATGGATGGGACACAGGGAGGGGGACATGGGGTGATGTCCCAGGAGCCCCCAGCTGTGGCTGCCAGGGGCAAGTTTGGGAGGGGGACAGCGACATGGCCTTGGCAGTCCCATGGGGACACTGAGGAGGGGCTGCAGAGTGGCCCCAGGTGTCACCTGAGGGTGTCACAGGACCCTCGGGGCGGTTGCTGTGTTGGGTCTTGTCCTCCCAAGCTGGGGGACCCCAACACCAGCCCTGCCATGGCCTTGGCCCCTCAGGGTCCGTGTCCTGTGTGTCCTTGTCCACCACATGTCCCTGTCCCTGGCATGTCCTTGTCTTTCACATGTCCCCTGTGTGTCCCAGCCATGTTCCTGCCATGTCCTTGTCCCCTGTGTGTCCATGCCACATCCTGGAGTGTCCCTGTCCCTGCTGTGTCCCTGACCACCACACATCTGTCTCCGTGTCCCCAGAGCGTCTGTCCCGGTCATGTCCCTGTCCTTGTCACCACTGTCTCCATGTCCGCCATGCCTGTGTCTGTGCCAGAGGTATCTCCTCGTCCTCAGTGTGTCCCATTGTCCTGGTCCGGCCTTGTCCTTGTCCCTGGCATGTCCATGACCCTGGTGTGTCCCCTCCTGTGTCCTGTCCCATGTCCCATCAATCCCCATGTGCCTGGAGCATCCCCATCCCTGTCCTCATCCCTGTCCCTGTCCCCATCCCCGTCCCTGTCCCCGTCCCTGTCCTCATCCCCGTCCCCATCCCTGTCCTCATCCCCGTCCCTGTCCTCATCCCCGTCCCCATCCCTGTCCTCATCCCCGTCCCTGTCCCCATCCCTGTCCCTGTCCCTGCTGTGTGCCAGGAGGGACCCTGGGGGGTCTGGGCAGGGGAGGGGTCCAGGGACACTCCTGTGGAAAATCCTCTTCCTTCACCAAAGGAGGCCCAGGAAAAGCCACACCCACTGACCACACCCCAAATCACACCCACTGACCACACCCACCGACCACACCCACCAACAACACCCACTGACCACACCCCACCGACCACACCCACCGACCACACCCAACGACCACACCCACCGACCACACCCAGTGACCACACCCAGTGACCACACCCAACGACCACACCCAACGACCACACCCCAAATCACACCCACTGACCACACCCACCGGCCACACCCACTGACCACACCCCAAATCACACCCAATGACCACACCCACTGACCACACCCACTGACCACACCCCACCGACCACACCCACTGACCACACCCACCGACCACACCCACCGACCACACCCCAAATCACATCCAATGACCACACCCACCGACCACACACAATCACACACAATCACACCCACTGACCACACCCACTGACCACACCCACCGACCACACCCACCGACCACACCCCACTGACCACACCCCAAATCACATCCAATGACCACACCTCTTACCACACCCATCGATCACACCACTGACCACACCCCCTGACCACACCCACTAACCACACCCACCGTCCCCC
>NW_015379322.1:6823-8253 GCF_001522545.3 Parus major | reverse complement strand
GGGCGGGGCCGCCCCTCCCCCAGCCCCTCCCCCAGCCACCCCGGGGGTCCTGGGGGGAGGGGCCGAGACTTGGCACAAAAATCCTGGCGGCAGCGCGGGGGAGGGGCCGGACAATAGAAAACTGAGTCAGGGACAACGGGAGGGGGGACCCGACACCCGGGGGGACCCCGCCACCGCCCCACCCCCAAAGTACAAAAGAGCTAAAAACACCGCGGGGGGGGCGGGGGGGCTCCGGGGACCCCGCGGGCCCGTGGTGGCCCTGGGTGGTGGCACTGGGTGGTGGCCCATGGCAGTGGCCCTGGGGGTGGCCCTGGGGGTGGTCCTGGGGGGGCCCCGCAGGTGGCCAAGGGTGGTGGCCCACGGGGCACCGCTGGGAGCGGCCGGTGGTGGTGGCACATGGCATGGGGTGGCCCGTGGGAGGGGTGGCCACCGTACTGCTGACCCTTGAGCTGGACCACAGTGGCAGTGGCCCTGGAGCCGGTCACCCTGGGGGTGGCCCTGTGTCACACCAGTGGCAGTGGCCCTGTGGGCACCCGGGGGAGCCGGTGGTGGTGGCCCATGGGGTGGCCCACAAGGGGCAGCCACCCCAGGGGGGCCCCAGGGTTGGCAGCCCTGGGGGTGCCCTGAGGTGGCCGCAATGGTGGCCCTGGGGGTGGCCCACAGGAGATGTCCCGCTGGGGTCAGCAGCCCTGGGGGTGTCCTGGGGGTGCCCCAGATGTGGCCGGTGGTCCATGGAGTAGCCCACGGTCGTGGTGGCTCTGGGGACACCGCAGGGGTGGCTGGCAGCAGTGACCCCGATGGCCTGGGGCCAGGGGAGTGATGTCCACGGGGTGTCCCGTGGTCGGTGACCCCGGCGTGGTGGCCCCGTGTCACCTCTGTGTCAGTGGCCCCGTGAGCACCCTGGGGGTGGCCAGTGCTGGCCGCCCATGGGGTGCCCCGGGGTGGGGGTGGTGTCACTCCCGTGGCACCCCAGTGTCAGCAGCCCTGTGGCACCCCAGGGCTGGCCCGTGGTGGCCGGGGCCGGTGGCCACTCCTAATCGCCGGCCATGCACTTGAAGCGGTTCTTGAAGAAGAAGAGGCGCTGCTTGAGGCGCAGGCTGTCGTCCCGCGCCGCCGGGTACCGGTACCGGTTGTACTGGCGCTCGCCCTCCGAGCGCCGCCACGGCAGCGCCAGCTTGGACGCGTGGTCCACAACCACGTCCTCACACGAGCCCACGTGCAGCACCCCCAGCCCATCGATGAAGAACTCTGGGGGGGAGAGGGGCGCCCCAAAATGGGCTCAGAGCAGCCCTGGGGTGCCTCGCCCCAACTCTGACCCCGTGGGCCTGTGGTGGGGGGTCCCCAGCATCCCCCCTTATCTCTGACCCCTGATTTATGGGGGTCCCCAGCATCCCCCCCTTATCTCTGACCCCTGACTTATGGGGGTCCCC
>NW_015379322.1:0-1276 GCF_001522545.3 Parus major | reverse complement strand
CACTGGGAGCCCACACTGGGAGTGCTGGGAGCACTGGGAGGCTGCACTGGGAGCACTGGGAGGCTGCACTGGGAGTGCTGGGAGCACTGGGAGGCCGCACTGGGAGTGCTGGGAGCACAGAGCCCACACTGGGAGTGCTGGGAGCACAGAGCCCACACTGGGAGCTCTGGGATCCTGCACTGGGAGGCTGCACTGGGAGTGCTGGGAGCACTGGGAGCCCACACTGGGAGTGCTGGGAGCACTGGGAGCCCTCACTGGGAGCTCTGGGATCCTGCACTGGGAGTGCTGGGAGCACTGGGAGATCTGGGAGCCCACACTGGGAGTGCTGGGAGCCCTCACTGGGAGTGCTGGGAGCACTGGGAGCACTGGGAGCCCACACTGGGAGTGCTGGGAGCCCACACTGGGAGTGCTGGGAGCAGTGGGGGCACACTGGGGACGCTGGGTACCCGTCCATACTGGGAGCACTGGGAACCCATTCTGGGAACCCACTCTAGGAGTGCTGGACACTTCAGTTCTGGTCACCTGAGCACTGGGAACCCACACCAGGAGCACCAGTCACCCCAGTACTGGGAGGACTGGGCAGTACTGGGAGCACTGGGACACTCACTGGGAGCACTGAGCACCCACATCGGGAGGACTGGGCTCCCACACTGGAAGGACTGGGACAGTCACAGGGAGCACTGGGAGGGCTGGGTCACCGGTACTGGCAGAACCAGCTGGCTCCAGCACTGGGAGCACTGGGATTCTGGCACTGAGGGAACTGGGAGCACTGGGAGCACTGAACACCCACACTGGGGGCACTGGGAGCAGGGATGGGAACACTGGGAGCACTGAACACCCATACTGGGAGCACTGGGAGCAGGGATGGGAGCACTGGGAGCAGGGATGGGAGCACTGGGAGCAGGGATGGGAGCACTGGGAGCACTGGGAGCACTGGGAGCGGTGATGGGAGCACTGGGAGCACTGGGAGCGGTGATGGGAACACTGGGAGTACTGGGAGCAGGGATGGGAACACTGGGAGCACTGGGAGCGGTGATGGGAGCACTGGGAGCACTGGGAGCAGGGATAGGAGCACTGGGAGCAGGGATGGGAGCACTGGGAGCGGTGATGGGAGCACTGGGAGCAGGGATAGGAGCACTGGGAGCACTGGGAGCACTGGGAGCAGGGATAGGAGCACTGGGAGCACTGGGAGCGGTGATGGGAGCACTGGGAGCACTGGGAGCACTGGGAGCGGTGATGGGAGCACTGGGAGCACTGGGAGCACTGGGAGCGGTGA
>NW_015379321.1:31439-57496 GCF_001522545.3 Parus major | reverse complement strand
GCAAAGCTTTCAGAATGCCAGAGGACCCTAGCTGTGGCCAGCCTGCTTGCTCAATTGACGTTAGCTTTCGCCTGGAAGAACTTCCAGCCCCATGTTGTTTATGATGCTTCTTCCTGTTCCTAGGTGACGACAAGGGCACATGAAGCAAATGTTTTTTCCTGGCCCCTTTTGCTGGGCCACGCTCTTCTGCAGCTTTTTAGTGCTTGCTCAACTGTGCAACCTCCACCAAATCTTTCAATTCCACCCTGGGACCCTTCAACTCCCTACAGGTCTCTCCATATTCCCACCTTGACCATTCAAACAATCCCTAGGACTCTTTAATTCCAACCCCTAAATCCACCCTAAGACCCCTGAAATTTAACATTGGCTTCAACCTCCCTTTGGGCCTTATCCCAAACATCCATTGTGACTCTTCAACCCCCTTTAGACCCTACAATTTATCCCTCTAGGACCCCAAATAATCCCCTGTAACTTTTCAAAACTACCCTCTTCTCCCAGGCTCCCCTCTCTACCCTCTTCTAGTTCTTGTCCTCCTTGTCCCCCTCCATGGCTGGGGGATTTTGGGGACCTCCCCTCTCAGCTTTTGGGACACAGACAGCAGAGGCCTTTGCCATGCAGCAGCTGGATGGCACGTACCTGTGCTCATTGCACATCCATCAAGTCACCCTTTTCCCCAACGATCTGCAGCTGGCCAGGAACCTGCGGAGCGTAGAGGGGGTGGCATCTGAATGGGGACTCCCGTGAGCCCCTGCACAGAGACTCGACCCCCCCAGAGTCATGTACCATGACCCCCACCTTGGGATTCTCTCCTGACAATCTCACACCTCTAATGTTACTGGGATCTCCTTTTGAACCATCATGCTGGGACCCACACCCATGGGTCCCCCAAGCTGAGACATGTCTAATCAGATTTGGGATCCACTTCCCCAAGAACCACCATGTGGACTGTCCTAGTTTAGGGCAAATTTGAAGGAAAAACTCTAAATGGGGGGTTCCCAAGGGAAAAAATATTCAAATGCCCCCTCCCCCCCGACTGGTCCGGGAAAGGAAAAAATTTCTTTGGAAAGAAGTGGAAAAAGCTGTTTATTTAACAGAAATGGAATAATATTAAATAATAAAACTTCTTGATGGGATGGCAATTCTTGGAAGAAAAGTCCTTTTCATGTGGTGTAGCTCGGCTCACTCAGGTTCTTCTCAGTCCCTCCGGTGCTGGAAAGTGCTGAGGCCCAGGCCCCAATGGGCCACAGGCATGAGCTCCCGGGGTTTGGCTGGGTGTTTTTCAGTCCAAAGCAGGTTTGCACAGATCCAGTAAAAAAAGAAAAAAAAGAGGTCCAGGGAACTCCTCTGCCTCAGCTAGCTAAAACTAACTAAAAACCAGAGAGAAGCTCTGTCCCGCTCTCTGTCTGTGCTGCAGACAGCAGAGTCTAGGAGCAGGATGTGGGGGAGTGATGCTGTAACATAAACTGCACTCTTCTTCTTCCCCCGCCTTCGCTCTCAGAGCCAGTCTTAAAGGTACAGAACTTAATATATCACATTAACTAGACAGCTGGGGATACCAGTATCATAAAGTCACCCCACGGCATGGACCCACCCCACAGACTCCCCGCTATTGGACCCCCACCTCAGGATGCCTGACAACCCCTTCAGGGACCCATCCCAGGGTGGAGGTCCCCTTCCTTAGTCCTGCACCTCTCAGGTTATTGAGGTCCACTACCCATGATCCCCTGGGACCTCCTCAATAGAATGTGTGTCCCAGGAGGACCCACCCAGGACCTCCACCATACTGGAGACCCAGTTCTGCTGCACCCCAATAAATGAATATTTGTGACCTGCTAGGTGCTGTTGTCAGAAAGGATGGGAGGGGATTTGGGGTTGAGATACTCCAGGGGGGAGCTCTAGAGGGGAGGAGAATCCACAAGGAAGGGGGGCTCTAGGAGTATTTTGGGTGAGGGCACCTGGGATGGGGGCCAGGAAGGTCTTGGGGCTTGAGGGGTTCCATTTATAGTGATGGGGTTGGTCACCTAGGGGGAAGTGTTTAGGTGGTTCACTTTCCAAGCAGAGTCAGGGCTTTAGAGGCAGTGCTTAGAGGTGGTTTGAAAGTGGGTAGGGCTGTCTGTGGAGGGCAGGGCTTAGAAGCCCTCCGTTAATATGGAGTGGCCTGTGAGGGAAGGGGCCTGGAGGTCCCCCACCCATGGGTGGAATTCTGGGGGTGAGGCTTCAGTGGGGTTGCCTCCATGGGGCACGGCTTGGGGCTGTACTTAGCGGGTAGGGCTCTTGAGGCTTCTAGGTGCTCCCAGCCTGGTGTTTCCACGGCTGCCGCTCGGGGCACTGCTGAGTGGAGAGGGGTGGGGGCGCTTCCACGGCAGGGGGCGCTCTGCTTGGCTGGTGCTGTGCCTGCACCTGAGGACGCAGGAGTCACCCCAGAGTGGACCCCACCCAACCCCAACCCTACCCTGGGGACCCCAAATCCCCCCTTTCCACATGACTTGGTATTGTGGTTTTAAAGCAGTAACTATAAAATTACTAGAAAACTTACTTATTTCTTGCTGTGAGATACGGATTAGAACAAGAGCAAAACAGGCTTAAAACATAAAAGGAATAAAGAATGTTTATTAACAAAACTACAAGAATAAGAACACCAGAATTAACTTACAGAAAACTCCTTTATCCCCCACTACCCAACCATTTCCTTGTTCACATGACAATATCGAGACAAAAACTTTGGAACTTTGGTGTTTAAAACAGTCCCAATTCCTGCTAGAGTTTTCTCATCAGCCTTTGTAGAAAAACAGAAGGTTTCTTCTGCTAATCTATGGAGTTTCTCACAAGAAAGCTATTTCTGTTACAGTTTTCTATTTTTCTGATGCCAGCTGCCCGGAAATCTTGTCATCAGTTCACTCTACCCATTTCACATCACTCTGTATGTATGGGTCAATGAGTCTTGGGATGTCATTTTTAAAGATGGGTTATTCAAAGGCAAAAGTTTTCTTCATTTGTCTCTGTGAGCTTCTCTGGAAAACACAAGTTTTCTCTTTGCCTCTACAACAGCCCCAAATCTTCAACTATTACTTCTCCCCACTCTGTTCCAGCACCTCACTGTATCACAACTACTCTACTTTTTGCTCAAAATCCACACTTTGAACACTCTATTCCTCCCTATATACTCTGTCATGAATTAAAGAAGTTTTTTCAAGACCTTATTGTCTATCTCCATAGCTTTAACAGAAAAATATTTCAGCTTATAAAGCATCTCCTTATTCTCTACCTCTTCTGAAGTTTAATTATTTTCATTACTATTTCTAACAGTTTATAAAGTCTCTTTACATGTTGATTACTTTCTTTTTCTTTCTCTGGAGAAAAGCATTAATCTGCAAGTCTCATCTGGGTAATGAAAGGGTTAAAATCTTGCCTAAGCTTTGTAGATGGTTCTGTGATCTCTGCTGGAGCAGCAACTGGAGTTGTCTTCAATAGAAGATTCTTCACGGCTGCTCTGGAGAGTGTGGTCACTGTCTCAGCCCGCCACAGGTCAAGAACCTTTCCTTTCTTTACTCGGCAGTCTCTGGTGAATTCAATCACAGCAAAAACTGCAGCCGAGCCAGGGACCGGCCTGGCCCAGCCAGAGCCCAGGGCAAGCCCCACAGGCCCCATCTCCCAGCCGGGAGCCGCGGGAGGTCCAGCCCAGCCCCTGCTCGGGCCGCATGGCCGGGGCAGGGGACGGGAAACCAGCTAAAGCTCAGTTACCCTTCACAGTCAGGAAACCAAGAGACAAAGAAATTCCCAGGCTTAAGTCTTAAGGTGGTGTTCACAGGTTGATATCACTTTTCAATGGTTAAAACTGCTGTCAATTCTTAGAAATGGCCAGCTGTTGGCTAGGAAAAAAACTCCCATCAGCCACCAGTAGTTTAACTTCCTTAGGTATTTCTCTTTGTTTTCTTAAATGCCAATCACACTTGAAGACGCCTCCTGAACCTCAGAACCCAAAACCTACCCTGGGACCACAAATCCGCTCAAACCTGGCCATCCCGGCCATCCCTGGAATACCCTCTGAGCCTTGCAAACCTCAGGGACCCCAGATATCCCACCCCTAAAATCCCAGCTCATCTCCCAGCCACCTGGTTTGGGATACCCCCACTTCTGCGGTCGCCTCAGCCCTCTTTTTCCCCAGACTTACTGGTGATGAGCTTGGTGAACCCTCAAAGAAAGTTAAATTGTGGACAGGACAAAAATTTCTTTGACTAAAGCCCACTGTCTAATGACCTTTTAAGTAGCAGTACATCTGATGAGGAGGAGATCACATTACAATCCCTAATTAAAGATGAAACCTTCAATGATAGGGTCTAGAAACTGTTACTAAAACAGTGCATTACACAGCAGCCAAGATAATAAAGTTCCAGGAAAAATATGGCAGACTTACACGGGATTTGGAAACTGGATCTGTTTGGATAGTGCCTGTGACAAGGGATGATTGATTCATTTGTCTGAGGTAGAGGCCCAAGGCTTCTGGGGGTTAGAAGTATTACTAATGGTGGGTGACCAGAGAAAACTGCGGTCTTTAACTCAGAGTGCTGCCAATAGGGCAGGAGGTTGGATCCATTAGAGAGGAATGTATGATTTGCTTAGGAATGAGACCCCAACCATAGATCATGGGACAGAGTGTACAGAAGGAAGCATGTTTGCAACTGATGAATGACAGATGTTCCAGGACAGCCCTCACCTACATCACTGGTTATCCAAGTATGAGGCTTATTGGAAAATCGCTCAGACTTCACTGAGAAGTATAGCAAATATCAATTATTTCTATCTTTAGCACACTTTTATAGGGTCCTACAGGGTTCACAGGGCTTAACAAGCTACTATTGGTTAATACATATTGGTTTACATTCTTTTCCCAATACACAATGACATTGTTTTTCTTTATTCTCGCTGTTCCAGGAGAGTTTCAAAGACACTGCCTTTAATATTGTCGCCTGGATTGAAAGCTGGGTTGTGCAGACAGGCTTTTACTAAAATGTCATGCCCTTGTTCTGCTAAAATATTCCCTACAATTCCCCCCTTTCTCTTTCTGCACAAGCCAGGCTTTGGATGCGATTCGTTCTACACTTCTACGGATACTGGATAACATACAGCTTAAAACAATTATTCCTCTTAATAAGATAAGAGGAAATAAGCAAAATTTGTCCCCTTTCTAGCACAAAAGACTTCAACCATCTAGTAATGCCCCCATTGGCTAACCAACTTTCAATGGGGTCAGTATCTTCTTTCAGGGCATGTAACCCATTCTGTAGCTGTTTTAGTTGTTTGTAGATTAAAACTGCATTGTCAGTAAGGTTCAAACAGCACATACCTTCAAACTCCTCACAACCATGTCCTTGTGCCAAGAGCAAGAAATCAATTGTAGCTTGATTTTGCAATATGGCACAATATACACTACTTATGTCAGCTGCAAGTTCACTTAACATGGTTGATGTCAAATTCAGTTCTTTCCTGGTCCAACAAGCTAGCCTTTTTTAGAGTTGATAAGCTTTTAGCAGAAGCTGCTCCTGGGGTAAAAAAGGAGGCCAGCCATACTATACCACAACCCCAAAAGTCTGGATCTTTATCATCACATTGTAATTCATTCAGGCTTCACTTTGACCATTTGGTGTTTTTTACTTTACCAGCTATATTCAGCAATATAATATGGTGTAAATTTGGATGGAACAAAGTAAGTTTTCCAAGGTAACAAGGTCCTCCATGTGGGCTAGCAGGAATCCCATTCTGCTCTATCTCCACAGATTAAGACTATTGCATTAGGTAATCGCTTTGGTAACCGTCCTGTGAGATTGCATCGTGAATAAAGGGCTTTACTTTTAGTGTTAGTGATAAGATCAACTATAGGGTTAACGTAGCCCAGTGTTGCATCACCTTGTTGGAGTGGCTATTCGTCAGGGGCTCAAACATTATCCATCCACCTGAGGTATTGGTGGAGCCTAACAAGTCCAATTCTTCTGGGGGCCCTGTGGTTATACATGTACAAAACACTCGCTCACAGTGAGAGACTTCTCCAGGGTCAAGCTGTTCAGGTATAAGGAATTTATTATATGGGTAAAGGGAAGAAGAGACCTGTATCTGCTGCCAGCTGCAGCATACATGTGGTCAGGGAGAGAGAGAGTGGAGCGGGGAGAGAGATAGTTTAAGAGCCAGGGGAGAGAGTTTAAAGAGAGAGCGAGAGGGGAAGGGAAGAAGTTGGGAGCAAGAGAAACGTGGAAGAGTAAGAGGTAAGAGCAAGAGAGAGGGGAGAACAAGAGAGGAGAGGTTAAAGAGAGTTAGGAGAACAAGAGTATTAAGAGTAAGAGAGAAGACAAGAGTATTAAGAGAGTGGGGAGAACAAGAGCGAAGTTCTTGTTGCAATACATTATATCCTTTTCTATAGTGAATATTCTAATTTCCAGTAACCAATCACTACGAGACACACCCACTAAAGAATTTGCATATAGCCTATAAGAACTACTGTATTACCATACAGTGTTACATTTCAAACACTAAAAGCTTTACAAATTCTTCCCTTGCTTCTTGACCTTTGGATTCTCTATCTGCAGAAGGACATTGTTTCATCAACAGGGATTCTCCTATAGCTGGCTAGGCTATTGTTCTTTGGTTATATAGTAACTAGTACTCAGCATCATGACTCAAAGCAGGCTTTCATTTCTACTTCGATTCTAAACTTCATATTTTCAGAATTTTCTGCCAATCACATTCATAAGGTTTCCCTGTTTCATCCAGCCCAACAATTCTCCTTTAGCTGGAAAGGCTATTTTTTGGTTATATAGTAACTAGTACTCAGCATCTTATGACTGAAAGCGTGCTTTCATTTCTACTTTGATTCTAGGCTTCATATTTTCAAAATCTTTTGCTAAACAATCATATTCATAAGGTTTCCCCATTTCATCTTCCCCAACATATGGTAACTTTGAAAACTTCAATAATTTTGGCTTGACAACAGGCTTCAAGTTGTCTTGACGTGAAGCCAACAGTGCGATTACACACTCGTAACATTGCAAATTGCTTCAGTCGAGTTTCATTGCTAACTAAACCTTTAAATGCTTGAGGATCCCATTCAGGGACTCCTATGAGACAGTTGTGAAAAGGATCTCCAGGTGTGGCTAGGCTTAAACACATTGATTTTTAGCCTGTTAAGTGTGCCAGAGTGACCCATATGTTCTGTCGATTTTGGATGTTAGTTAAGCGACAGTTGGTTGGAACTATATACAACACAATTACTATGAGTAGTTTGTTCCACACAAATGACACCATACTTTCAGAATCATAGCTAATCAGGCTTTCGTAATTTGTTGAATTAATTCCTTTAAGGTTTAAAGTTAAATGAACTTTCAAATGTGCTCACCTTAACTCTTGAAGAGGGGGATACTTACACCTTATACTAATACCTTCTCTAAAATTATCAATAATTTGCAAATAACAATTATCACACAAGCTAAACTTTTTTTCTTTAATTATTCTCTAACTACTTTTAATGCATGTGCTCTGGTATTCATGCAATCTAAGCATGAAAGCAATTTGTCTAAAGGGTAAAAATACAGTTACAATTTTGCTTTTATATACAGTCAGATGGAGTTTCTGTACTCTTTAGATCTTCTACAAAATTCTTCTCACAAACAGACTATGATTTATGGTGATTCAGTCTTGGAACATCCGCTGCTCCTATGACGTCATTTGGCAGTAAATCAGTGACTGACTGAGGGCATCGATGTTCGGATTGTTCTTCACATCCTTCGTGGCTGGTTTGGTCCATTGGCTAGGCACCCATAGCAGTCCAGCATCTGTGGAAACACAACTGTATCCTCACCCATCAAACAGCAATGGGTTTGGTCCCTCCCAGATACCTGTTTTTGGATTCTTATAATATAATTTAATTTCTGGGGTAGCTTGCATTTTTATCTGACTATTATGAATTACCACAGGGGGTTGCTCTAAATCTCCAACTAAACTGAGGAAATTTAGAGTAAATAACACTTGTTGCAATTGAATGACAGGGTCTAATTGTTCTGGTGTTTTTTGTTTACTTAAATACTCTTTTAAGGTTCTATGGGCTCTTTCTACAGTGGCCTGTGCAGTTGACACATGGGGAATCCCAGTTACGTGTTTAACTCCCCATTTTTGCAAGAACCAAGATACCTGTGTTCCTACATATGCAGGCCCATTGTCTGTTTTCAGCTCTTTTGGCACTCCCATCACAGCAAAGCAAGCTATTAAATGTCGGATTACATGTATGCTTCATTCCTCCACTTGTGCAGTGGCCCAAATCATTTTTGAAAAGGTATCTACTGTAACATGTACACATTTGAGGTGACCAAATTCAGGCACATGTGTTACATCCATTTGCCTGATCTCACAGGCTTAAAGACCTCTAGGGCTAACACCTAAGCCTAGACTGGTTCCATATTGGCTACATTGTGGACAGGATTTTACAATGCCTTGTGCATCTATTGAGCTGATATCAAATTGTCTCTTTAAGGCTTTTGCGCTTGATGAAAGAGAGCGTAACTCTCTCTCGCAGCTGCAAAAGAGTCTCTTGGCGCAGCAACAGCAGGACTGACAAGCTTATCAGCTCTTGCAGTCATCAAACGGAGGCATAACTCAGTTTGATGACTGCAGATGTGAATGATACAACAAGATTCTTCTCTATCTTCAATAGTTTTCTTAATTTGCAAGAATAGTTGACAGTCGCTTATTATTTGGTGGCTTGATGAGAACATCTTCGATACATTGGACCACACCTACCACATATAATGAGTCTGATACAATGTTCAGCTTTCTGTCTTGTCAACGAGACAATGCCCATGAGACAGCTGTAAGTTCCAACACCTGCAGTGAGTCATGTGCATCTCCATCTATGGCATTGCTTTTCCAACTTGAACCTTCTCGCCATGTGCAGGCTGCTTTTTTCTGTTGATTTCCTGCATCAGTATATACTGTAAGGCCTTCCACTGGTTGTTGCACTATTTTGGGCTGTTGCACTATTTTGGGCTGTTGCAACCACTGTTACTTTAAGATGATCTGTAAATGTGGATCTTTAGGTTGCTTGTTATGTACAGTTCTTGGATAACTGAGTAGCGCTAATGGTATCGGTTCTGAATGTCTCAGCATC
This sequence comes from Parus major, assembly GCF_001522545.3. NCBI lineage: Eukaryota > Metazoa > Chordata > Aves > Passeriformes > Paridae > Parus > Parus major. Next base: position 48,348 of record NW_015379321.1, on the reverse strand, counting down.
CACTCAGGGTTTTCTATTTTTATCTGGCAGCTAATATGCTCAGGTTTGGCACCACTAATTTCCATTATTTGCGTTCTCGCCTTTTTGATGAGGTAAGCAATTGCTTCTCTTCTCTGCCAAGTACTCATACGTGGTGTATGTGGTGTAAAAATCCACTCAAGGATTGTCAAAGGTTCTTCACATTTTGCTAATAATCTAACAGACTGTACCTCCTTCACAGGCTGCTTGGCATCCTGACAGCTTTCAAATGGGTCTTCTCCCCCTTTTTCTTTTTGCCAAGCAGGCCACTGGAATATGATAGCACACGGGGCAACGGGGTGATTACAGATCAAAAGTTCCAAAGGCACATCTGGCAATCTTCCATCTGCAAGCATTGAAAGTAGTTTCTTCCCTAGGAATGTAAGACATTTCTTTTGGTTTACAGAAAGGGTAACAGGAGTTTGTAAATCCGTGCCTTTCAAGAGGCTCATTAAAGGTGCCATCTCATCATTCCTAATGCCAGCAATGGATCATACCCATTTGTTGAGGGTTAGGTGTCCTTTTTTTTTGTTTTGTCCTTCTGGCCTGCCTGGGGAATTTTTTACCCATTATGTGCTGAGACAACCTAACTACTGGTACTTAGGGGTGCTCACAACAGACAAAGAGTGGCCGGGCCCAGGGTGGGAGGGAAAGGGGGCAGAAAAAGAGGGTGGGGACAGTTTTTTAGCTGGGCTTTCTTCGGCTCCGGGGAAGGACGTTGGTGTGCTGGGTCGCGAAGCTGCTGCGGTGGAGAGAAGGGAATTTCACCATCACCCAGACGGAGCGGCTGCTTCTTCTCCTTCTCCCCTCTTTGTTGGCAGCCTCGCACCCCCTGTCCTGCCAGGACGTGTGGCAGAGCCAGGCACCGCCGCGGAGCTGCTGATACACCTCAGCCACCAGCCCAGGATCTCAGCTCATCCCTGCTGTTTCCAGCCGACTGTTCCTCGGAGCCCTGCAGGAGCACCGGGATTGACTGCCCGAGGGGTTTGTGAAAACAAAGCCTCTCCTCCATCCCATCTCAGCCAAGAAAACTGTCCCGGGGTCCCTGGTTCTGTGTTCTTGTTATTGCTGTAGTTATTGTTGTTTGTTTGCCTGGTTATACTAGTAAAGAACTGTTATTCCTATCCCCAGATCTCTGCCTGAAAGCCCCTTGATTTCAAATTTATAATAATTCGGAGGGAGGGGGTCTACATTCGTTCATCCCAAGGGAGGCTCCTGCTCTCCCTAGCAGACACCTGTCTTCTAGAACCAAGACACCATTGCAGGTCTCCAATGACTTTCTGTGCATCATTGAGGGTGTTAATCTCATCAGTTAATTTCAATTTCTGAGGGCAGACAGATGAAGATGCTAAAATCCACCCTAGATATTTCTATGAGGCTTGTTTTTGAATCTTCTCTGGGGCAACTACCAAGCCTTTTGCAGCAAGTTGAGCAGCAATATATGCAAGGTCATCATCTTGGAATGGATCAGGTTGGCAGAACAAAATATCGTCCATGTAGTGGTAAATAATTGCCTGAAAAAGTTTTGCACGCATAGGTGTCACTGCCCAATTCACAAACAGTTGGCACATTGTTGAGGAATTTTTCATCCCCTGTGGGAGGACCACCCACTCAAATCTTTGAGATGGACTTTATTAATTGCTGGTAAGGTGAAGGCAAACCGCACTATGCCTTCCTTTTGCAGGGGTATCGTGAAGAAACAGTCTTTCAAATCTTTAACTAAAAGATGCCATTCTTGTGGTAGCATTGTGGGAAAGGGCACCCCTGGTTGTAATGCTCCCGTTGTCCACATTTGGTCATTTACTTTATGCAGATCATGCAGTAATTGCCACTTTCCAGATTTCTTTGGGATGACAAAGATTGGAGTATTCCATGGGCTGAGCGATGGTTGTATGTGTTTTGCTTGCAGCTGCTCACTGACAAGCTCATGTGGAATTGCCAGCTGCTCTTGAGAGGCCACTGCTTGACCCACACTGGCTCATTAGATTTCCATTGAATCCTTGGGGTCAGCGGCCTGTCAGCAGTGGCAGCTACTGAAAAGGTGATGGGACCGGAAATGTTAATGTTGCTCTGAGCTGCCTTAGAACATCTCGACCAATGAGCCCTCCAAGGCTCCCAGGCAAAGGCATGACATATGGACATAAGGTGGTAGTCTGTCCCTCAGGAAATCAAAACTGAGTTGGATGAATGTTCTCAGTGGTGTAGTGTCCTCCTACACCTTGCACTGAGTTTAAGACTCAGTGGAGAGGCCAATCTTTTGGCCACCAGACTCGGCTAATGATGGTGACATCAGCTGCTGTATTTATATATATATAAAAATCCTGGGTGATTTCAATTACTGGTTGATGGTTCATTTGTTAAACAAGATTCACCACTGTATCTCCAGTAGATCCGAATCCTCTGGCTTCACGTTTAGGGGTGCTTATAAAAATATTTTTTTCAGTTACTGCCTTTTGAAACAACACCAATTGAGCGATCCTTGCCCCCTTTTTAATCGTGAGAGGAGGGGCTAACGTGTAGGCACAAATTTGAATTTCACTGGTGTAATCAGCATCAATAACTCCTGGGAGAACAATGAGTCCTGCAACTCCAGTAGATGATCTTCCAATTAGCAAAGCACCAAGTGTGCTGGTGATAGAATAAGTGGGTCCTGTGACCCCAGTTGGGATCTTGTGGATGGTACTGTTGATGAGAGTGACATCTACTCATGCTGCCAGATCGATTCCCAGGCTTCCCCTGGTTGCTGGTGGGTTGAGTTGCTGTATAGAGTTGAGCCGGCTATTTGTGTCCCCATGTGATGACTCTTCGCACTCTTGTTCATGTGTTTTTTGCAAAACAACATGCAGTAATAGCATGATTATCTATCTGACATCGATCACACCATACAGTAGCTTGGCAGGACTTTCACAAGTGGCCTCTGTTGCCACATCAGTAACAAATATTTGGAATGATAGTTAGGTTTGTGTCCATTTCCCAATCTACTGGCCGCAGCACCAAGTAAGTTTGTAGCTGGTTTTATGGCTTCTGCAACTGCATTGGCTACAAGTTGTCCTTGTTGTGACTGATTAACTCTCAGAGCAATATCCAGCATGTCTCCCATGTCTGCTTGTTTTGGGAGCGTGGCAAGGATAGGCTTTATTTTTGCACTGGCATTCTCAAAAACTAACAATCTAAACATGTTCTGCTTTGCTTCCTCAGTCATGTCATTTTGAGCTTTCAGGGCCACTGACAGACAATCAATAAAATGAGGAAATAGTTCTGTGAGGCCTTGCCATTCTGCTGTGAAGGAAGGATGAGGTTTGGAATCAGGCACAGCATTAAAAGCTTGACGAGCAAGCTGCGCTGACAAGTGATGCGTTGTAAGGGGATAATTTAATTGTACAGGCATGTGACTGTAGATTCCTGAACTGGTGATCATGTCAGGATCAAGTCCATACAATATATTATTTTGATCTGAGGCCGATGGGCTTCCAAAATAGCTAACCTTCTCCATTCCTTCTCCCAAACCATAAACTGTGATGGAGATAAAAGCAGATGTGCTAAGTTCTGGCTGTCTGTGGAACTACTAACATCAGAGATGAATAACCAATCCAATGCAGTACTTGCAGCTTCAGACTTAATGCCATGTTTAGTAACTGCCTTTTTGGCTTGCTGCAAGATTTTCCAGTTGTGCTCTTCATATCATGTATTTTGCTGGTCATATAAAATGGGGCAAGCTATTGCTCCTGCTGCTTGCCATTCCCCTTCAAGGATTGCATCTCAAATGATGCCAGTCCATCTTTGGCTTGATTTTTGTTTCTTGTTCTCTTCTTCTGGGGTAGTAGGGTTAGAGCTTGAATAAGATTGTGGCATTAATAGTGTCTCTAAAGGTGGAGCAGATGGTTCAGGACGTATCATATCCTGTAGTTGCTGAACAGATGCTGCTTTCTGTCTCAGCGTTTGCTGTGGAGCTGCTTTTTCTTGATGATGCTGAGCTCCACTTGTATTTAATGACTGCTCAACATGAACTTGCAGCTGTTGCACAAGTTGTTCTATTTGCTGTTGCCACTCTAATAGATCTTTTTTTGATGTGTTGTTACAATTGGTTCTTCTCCTGCTGGTGGTTGCCTGTCTTCTGAATCCATCAACATGTCATCATCTGGGGGGAAAGGGACATCTTGAGGCTTTCCCCAGTGAACAGTAGATGTCAGCGAATTATAGATTTTTGGCTTGCACTCTGAGGATCTTATTTCCGCTGATGTTTGGGGCTCTGCTTGGCTGGGGCTGACGTGGTCTCCTTCCAGAGATGCTGTCATTTCTACATTTCTACATCCATATTCAGTGGAGTAACTTCCGGCTTGGGCTCCGCTGGTGTGGACCCACCTGTCCCAGTACTTTCCTGAGTTTTTAGAAGTTCTGAGACCAAGCTACATTGCTTCCCTGTGAAAATCTCCAGTCTGCAATGGAATCCCTACCAGGCAGGTGGACATAAGGTCCTTTGCTGCTGCAGAGGACAGGCAGATAATGTCTTGCTGGAGTGTCTGTGCCAGGGTCACCCAGATGTTCTGGCGTGGCTGAAGACGATCCAGGCAGTTGTCAGACTGCTCAGCATGAACAGCATCATAGCTGGGGTAGGGCTCATCATGGGGTTGAGGGGGAGGTAGGTTTTCTCTAAAAGAAAAAGAAACAAACATTTTTAAAGTATAATTACAGTGAGTGGGTGCAGGTCAGAGAGTAACCAGAGGCCAGGAAGGTTTCTAGTTGCCCTTTCTGGTGGTGTCTTCTTTTGGGAGAAACTGCCACTTGTCTTCCATTTCCTGCTGGGGCTGGGATATTTGGAACAAAAGGCTTTACTCACTTTTGGGGTGTCCAACGTGGGCCCACCTGTGGACACACGTGCACAGCCATGCCCCCAGGAAACAAGTTCATAGAGGCCCTTGGTTTGCCAGGTTTCTGGGTCCCAGATTACGACCAGTGGACGCTGTGACAACTTAAATTGATCACTGCTGTTAAAATGCCGAACTGACGGGGGACTCATGCTTTCAAATGAATGTATCATCATGAAAACATGCTCATGAATTATTATATATATATATTCATATTATATGAAATTCAGTGTTTCTTTGAATCTTAGAACTAAGTATTAGAAACAAGGGCACACACACTATATCTCAGACTCCAACATCTGCCCCTCTCTTTTTTTAAAGAAAAACTAAAAAAAATCAACCCAAATCTTTTCTTGGATTACTTTTCAAGAAGGGTTATTTTTCCTTCACTCATGTTTTAATGAATGAGGCTTTACACTATTAACTTCCCACTCTTTTACTTGAAACCCAAAGTCCATTGCTCTTGCATGTGGGATCCAAGCTGTTCAGCTGTCAACTTTGGTCTTGATACAGTTCACATGTGCGTGCTCGCTCTTCTGGTCTTTGAGCTGTCTGCTTGTCTTTGCAGCTGATGAGTCTCCATGTTCTTTGCTAGGGAGTTACTTCTGTTTTGAACTTGTGAATACACAAACATAGACTTTCCTCCAAATTATTAATTGAAATGAATTTTTAATCTGTCCTGCTTCTGAACCTTTGACTAAAACCAAAGAATTCTCCCTCAACTTTGCTTTAGTACAGTTAAAACAATACCTGATAATTGATGGAATTGGCTTCATAACAGACTTGTTCAAAAAGGACTGTTCAGGAATTATTTGCAATAGATATAAGATCTTTATGCTTTTTCAAAAAAATTTAGATATATAAGGTTTTTATACTTCTGAGGCATAGCCTTGGTTCCCCCCTTTTTTTTGTAATTAAGTAAGGTATTTGTTTTTTTGTTATGACAATGAAAAACCATCAAATTAAAACACTTGCACATGTATATACATATAGGAAATAACACTTTTACAGAAATCAAAAACTTATTAAGAAGATCCATAATTAATATTATGTGATATTAAACTTATCTAAATAATCTGTAATATGAATTACTGAATATGCTAAATACATACTCTCAACCCAGAGTCTGCCACAGCTGATAAATCAATGGAAGATTGGAAAATCATATCCAGATAACAATTTTCCAGCCATTGTAAAATCCAGCTGCTATATTAATTCACTAATTGCCAAGTCAAATTGACCTGAATATTGTTTTGATGCAGAAAACTTCTGGGTTTATTGGTAAATTCTCTATCCAGGTAAAGTCATGGCTTGGCCGGGGCCTAGGATTTAAACTGGAAAGATGCCTCTTAACTTATTTCTAAAACAAGGTTCTCAATAGTAGCAGCTATAAAATGCTTAAAACATAGCAAACTTTTAAAATGCATTTGTACAATGCAAATGATCAGAAGCCTTAGGTACCAGACTAATTAAACCATGCAGTAGTTGGTTTAATCTGAAGCCTCTTCCATGGCAGTTGATCCTCAGCAATGGTACATGTTCTTAAAATTCTGGAAACACTGAAAAATAAGAAAGCTATAACAAAAAAAAAAAAAAAAAAACAACTGCAGAGATTGCAACAAACAATAGAACTCCCAATGAAATCAAGGGTGTCACAGACTGCATTCAACTCTGTCCTTACCCAGGTGTTCACCAGGGCTCTATCACAACTGTTTCAGTTGTTTCAGTTGTAGTAATCTTCATTTCTCTAGGAAAATAACTATACTTTGCAGTTTAAACAAATGTCTTCAATAAAACATAAAGCAATTTAAATTTAAACAATATTTAAACCTGTTAAAAATTAATTATGATAAAAATAAGTAACAAAACTTAACATCAAAAAAATAGAAAAGTTTTAACTTAAAAACACTCAAACTTAAACATAGTGAAATTTAACTTTGATTAATTCTATTAACACTTAATCTATATCAGATGACAACACAACTCAATCTTACTCTATTATTATAAAAAAAAAGCAACTAAAAATTTGGTACACACTTCTTGAACATAATATAACAGGAACATTGATTCACTATAGAGATTATAGGGATGCAACAAATTTATCACCATTCTGTGTTATCTGGTTTTGAGAATAACTCACAATAACTACAGATGTTATTAAAAATACCCATTCGTTACAAGAATTTCCTTGGTATATGCTTAAATTTGTTAGGATTTTTAGAATGCAGTTTTACTAGAAGAAAAAATACAACAACACAGATTTGGCAATTTGTCATTCAGCTTTTGTAGTACTTTTCAGAAACATTAAGTCTAACTTTTTAACTAAAATCCAAAATCCAAATTGGTATATATGCTGTTATATATGTTTGGGTTTTTTTATAACAAAAAGACTCATATTAAAATTTTCTTATTAAAATTGTAAAAAAAACCCAAGTAAATGGGTACTATATGGTTAACATAATTTTGAGATTACTGAAGCTGTATTGAACTAAATCCACAATACACTTATTTAAATGAAAGGTTAAAAATGAAAGAAACCTGTCATTCAATCCTTTTTCTGTAGGGTTAATCATATGATCTTTCAATTCAATTTTAAAGAAGTGCATCCTGCAGAAATTGACTGTAACTACAGTAATAATGCTTGATCACTCCATATCATACAATATTACATTATCAGTAGATGTATAGAGAAGATAACATTTCCAAAACCTTCATGTACTGAGAATACTGAAACAGATCAAAAATTTTTTTAATTTCTTGGGATGCATAAGTATCATCATTTTCCATGTCATTTTGTAAAAACAAAACCAGCAGATATTATTAGAAATACATCTATATATATTTTACTATAAAATATTTATAAACTTTTTGATCTGTTTTTGAAGGCACTTCATTCAATAGAGACTTCTTTCCAAAACTCAATCATGACTACAACAATTCACTGATTTACCAACAATACAATTTATAAAGCTTCTAATTTTGAATTGTCCAATTAAAACTCTCTTTTTTATCCCTCTCCGAGATGTCCAGCTTTCTGTTGTTTCTCTTTTGTTTTGTTGCTTTCCGCGGTTTCACCGAAGTTGCCTTAGTTGTTTCACTGGTGGTTGCCATGGTGACAGCGTTTCTGGCTGCTGTGTGCTGCCGTGTGTGTGTTTTGCCAAACCCGTCCACGCCGGGTTGGTTTTGAATCTGAGAAAAGACTCTAAAAACTTATATTTAGGGAGAAATTCCTTTCCAGGAGATAAATCCCTTTTTGGGCGAGTGCCGCTTGTGTCAGAAAATGGACCCACGACCCTGAGATTGAAAGTCTCAGGTTCTACCGACTGAGTTAGTCGGGACTTCTCGAACTTTGCCGGCTCGGCTTCAGTGCCGAAACGCGCATGCGCGGCTTGACAGGGGCCCCGCCAATCGCCCCTCCCTGAGGGCCAGGTCCTCCTTATCATGGATCGCGACACCGGTCTCCCTGAGGGGTGTGCCTTTGTAGCTTTGGCCAGCCCTTTTTCTTTTGCTGTCTGTCTATGGCAGCGTCCTAATATTTTTTCTAATCTCTCCCCTCTCTGCTCGGGGTCACCCTGGGGCGCGGCCATCCCTCCATCTCCCGCTGCTCCTTGAAGCCTCTCCTCTTGGGCAGCCTCTGACTCCGCCTGATGGGCGGGTATTTTCGGGGTCGACTGCTGAGCAAATACCCCCGTGTCCCCTCTTGGGTGGACACACCTTCACCAGCCTTTTCTAACATCATCGCTATGTTATTAAATTTGTCAGAAGGCGGGGTAATCTTCCCCCCTCGCTCTGGCTCCCCTGACGTGCATGGAGCATATAGGGTAGGGGGCTGTTCTAAAGGCGTGGTTTCAGAAACAGCGTGTAACTTTTCCAACTTTTTTTTTTCCCCTCCCCCCCCCCCCCCGCCCCCGTGATTTCTTCTGACTGCACTAATTCCATAAAAGACTCTATATAAACCATCATGTCTCTCTATGCAAGTTTTTAACCTCCAACCATATTACAAACTGCTCACTCTGCTTTCTGAAGTAACGCAAGCTTCCTGGTGTTCAGTTTTCCCTCACATTCCTCCCTCCTCCCTCCACGTTCTCTGAAGGGATGGGGACAGGGGTACCAACGCCGCTGGGGAATGTCTGGGTTTCCTGCGCTTTCAGAAAGGGCAGTTCATCCCCCCACATTCCCGGGGCTCCTAACTCTTTAAACCTCATATTTATCTTTTCCCCTATATCCTGGGTTTAAACAATCTCTCTTTAGAAATACTCAATCCCATTTTCTAGACTGTATATAGCTTACCAGACCTGGCTATCTTCAGATTACTAACCAGCAGAATCCAATGTTCCGAGTCCAGGGCCCTTGGAACTTCGGAATGTAATAGCAGATGTTTTTCTCAAACGTATTTCTTTCAGGAACTGCTTGCTGTGATCCTGCAGGTGTTGATTGAAGCTTCTGTGAGTTTTTGTAGCACAAACACATTTGTAACTTTTCTAAAAAAGTCCTTTTTCTGTTTCTCTGTTTCTGCTGCACCTCTTCTGTATTTTCTTTCTATTCTTGCATTTCTCAGCCTCCTTTGGACTGAATTCTTTTGGGATCCTCCCTCGTGGGGAACCCTGTTTATCTCAGTTCTTATTATTTGAAGAAAACTGCTGAGCTCGTTAAAATCTTGTTTCTCGTGTTTATTAAAAGGTCATCACAGAACTTAACAGGTCTCTCCAGGCTGGCTACACAAGGTTAATCTTTGCAATCTGGTACATTTCTTTCTTCTGATGGTACAAACAAGGCCTTGTGGCACACTTCGTGTCTGATGCACAAAATGGCCCCAAAATATGCAGTTCTTTTATCTTTATACCTATTTTTACCCAATTAACAATAGACACGTATTTTATTTTTCTTAGTGACCCAATGACCCAACACCTGTGTCCTGCACTATGATATTTTCTATCCAATCACTTACTACTACCCAAAAACCCCTAGGAGAAGAACATGAAGGAGAAAGAAGGACAAGAGACAACACCCTAAATCCTCCATCTTGTCTCCTGTTCTCTAAATTACTTTTTCACCCAGTGATTTAAAAAACTTTCTAATCTACACACTTACACTTTTGGCTTTTTCTATCTAACTTTAACATTTGCTTTCATGTATCACCATGAAAACATGCTCATGAATTTCATATTATATGAAATTCAGTGTTTCTTTGAATCCTAGAACTAAGTATTAGAAACAAGAGCACACACTCTGTATCTCAGACTCCAACACCTGCAGGCCTCTGAGGAACGGTCGGCTGGAACAGCAGGAATGAGCAGAGATCCTGGGCCGGTGGCTGAGGTGTATCAGCCACTCCGTGGCGGTGGCTGGCACTGCCACACGTCCCAGCAGGACAGGGGGTGCGAGGCCACCAACAAAAAGGGAAGAAGGAGAAGAAGTAGCATCTCCGTCTGGGTGATGGCAAAATTCCCTTCTCTCCACCACAACAGCTCCGTGCCCAAAATGTCTTTCTCCAAAGCTGAAGAAGCACGCCAAACTGTCCCCACCCTCTTTTTCCCTTGATTCCTTCTCCTCCAGGCCGGCCACTCTTTGTCTTTTGTCAAGCACCCACTAAGTACCCGCAGTTAGGTTGTCCCTGCAACTAATGGGTAAAAATTCCATGGGCAAGCCAGAACAAAAAAAAAAAGACACCTAACCCCTAACAAGTTACAACCAGCCAGCTCCCATAGCCTCATCTGGCCTTTTGGATCAGCTGAGCCATCAGCTCTTGTGGCTTGGTGATGGTTTTGGATTGTTGATGAGAGAGGAAGACTTGCTCTGTAATTAAGAGTGCATCTCTCTGCCCCTTTGGCCCATTGGAATATCAACCCATGTAAGTGTGGTAATTTCCCCAGGACAATGAATTTGAAAGACAGCTCAGGCTTATAGCAGTGAGTCTGTCTCTCTGTTAAAGCCCTTTCTGCTTTTTTAATTGCAGTTTTTTGCCTCTTGCCAGTTCCCTGGGAGAAAGCAGCTCTCTCTCCCACTTCAATAAATTGGGCAGAGGATCTAAGTCCTCATTAGTGAGACCTAGCCAAGGGTCTGACCCAATTCAAAGACCCACACAAGGAATGCAGATCTGCTAGGGTTTTGGGGTTACTAACATTTTCCAATTTCTGTGGAACAACAGTCCGTGCAGTGATTTCCAAGCCCAGGTACTTCCAAGATGGCATCCTTTGAACTTTGTCCTCTTGCAGTTGGAATCCAGCAGAGGTTAAAACTTTAACCATTAGGTCAAGTGTGTGTTGCAGTATAGTGTCACTGGGGCAGCACACAAGCACATCATCCATGTAGTGTAAGATGATGGCTTCTCTTTTTTAAGTGCGTACTGGGGACAACAATGAAGCTACATACCACTGGCAGATGGAAGGACTGCATTTCATTCCCTGAGGTAGAACCTTACAGTGGTACCATTTCACTGGGGCCTCTCGGTTGACCGTAGGAACTGAGAAAGCAAACCATGGTGCATCTGCTGGGTGTAGGGGAATTTGGAAGAAACAGTCTTTGATGTCTAGGACCACCAATTGCCAATTTTGTGTAAGCATTGTCGGGGAGGGCATCCCAGGTTGGAGTGACCCCATGTCCTCAATTACTTTGCTTATCTCCCTCAGATCCTGAAGGAGGCGCCACTTATCCTTCCTTGGCTTCTTTATTACAAAGACTGGGGAATTCCAAGGGCTAGTTGTTTCTTCTATGTGGCCTTTGGCTAATTGTTCCTCCACAAGTTCTTCGAGTGCCTTTTCTTTACTGAGTGGCCACTGATTTACCCAGACTGGATTATCATCCAGCCATGTTAATTTTTGGGTAGGGCGCTCCACAGCGGCTGCTTCTAAAAATCCTGGGGAGCCTCACGGATAATTAGTTTGACTCCCCACTGGGACATGGTGTCTCTCCCCCACAGGGGGCACTTGTAGTCCGTGACAAACAGACAGACACTGGCCAATTGCCCGTCTGGCCCCTCTTAGAAATCTTTGCCAATTTTAACCCTCCTACACCTTGGATTTTGTCAGCCACGGGTTGCAAGTCCCAGTGTGAAAGCCACACCTTTTCAGATACGATAGTCACATCTTCCCCCATGTCAACCAACCCTTCCACATGGAGATGATCTGATCCGTGGGTCAGGATGCATCCCATGATGGGTTTGTTGTCGCCAACCACTTCTGCCCAGTAGACACCAGGTGTTTTGTCATCTACTGGAACCTCTGCTGGAATGGGGATGACTTGAGCAATGATTTGCCTCTTGGCCAAATAGAAGGGTGACTGAGGACAATGTGCCAGGAGAACAAGGTGTGTTAGGTCTCCCTTAATTGTCATGGGAGCCTCCTCAATCTCCATGGGTGTGAGTGCTGTGTCCCCAATAACAAAATACTATCCAGTCCTGCCATGTCTTGTGAATTGTCCTGCAGGTCCACTCCAATGACTGTCCAATGAGTAGATCTGAAAAGAAAAGCTTTGGAAGTTACAAGTCTGGATTGCTTGTGAGGCTGCCAGACATGGTTAGGCATGTGTTTCCTACAACTGTTTTTTTTCAGTCCCGCACCCCGCTTCCCTTCCTTCCCCTTATCAATTAAAAGAGAGGTTTTTCTCATTCTAGAGCAGGCTGCATTTATATTATTGAGCTGTGTGGGGCTGTGCTATTGTTCCAGATCTTTTGTTGGTTGGCTACTGCTTCCTTTTGGTATTTCTTTTGGTGCTGGCTTTGAAGAGTCTCTGGCAAAGTGTCCTGGCCTTTTGCACTGGAAGCAGATGATATGCTGGAGCTGCCCCGATGACATCTTTTTCATTCCTAGTGTTGCTGCTGCTACAGTCCTTGGGTTTGTCAGTCCTGACTTCCTGTCTTGTGCACCATACAGATCTGTCTTCTTGGCACACGCCTCTATCATCTCCGCTATCAGTAGATCAATGGGCAGTCCCAGGATCACCCTGCAGCAGGCCTTGTTGGTATTCCTTTGAGGCATCTCTTTAATCAGTTCTGCCTGAGCCACTGGTCCTTCCACTTGCCTTTGTATTTGTACTTGAAGCCAGTCAACAAACTGCAAAAAACTTTCTGATGAAAACTGTTTAATATTAAGATAGCTGCCTTGGGTTTCAACTGTTGGCAACTGGTTAAAAACCTTTTCTGCCACACCACAGATTTTATCTAAAATGGATTTTGTTAGTACCCGAGCCTGATCTTCAGGTTTAGCCCACACCCCCTCACCACATAGATGTTCCAAAATGATTTCATTATCCTCTGAATCTTTTGCATCCTGGGTGATTTGCTTGAGCTCAACCAGGAGCTTAAGGTCTTTTTTAAGGAATTTTTCCATGATTTTTTCCAAAGATCAAACTCTGAGGGGGTTAGGAGACACTGGAAGAGATCCCTAAGATTAGCTGGAACTAACTCATAAGATGTTAAAGTAGTTCTCACCATTCCTTTAAGGACTTCACTATTTCTACCAAATTCTCTTTGGACTTTGCAAATTTCTTTTCTATTTTGGTAAGATAAAGGTTGATAATGTTTATTAATCCTTCTTTTACCAATATCTCTTACAGGAACAGCTGATAGCCTATCTTCATCATCCCCAGGGTCTTTATTCCCTGCGTTCCTCCACCCACCCCCACCAGGTCTGGGGACGAGCCCCGCAGGGGCCAGGGGGGTCCCACCTCACCACCAGGTCTGGGGACGGGCCCAGCCCCACCCCAGCAGGAGTTTGGTGGGGGTTCACCTCCCCCACCAGGGGGCAGGTGAAAAACCCCTGGCCCCCCATGCCGTGGGAACAGGGTGGGGACCCACCTCCTATCCCGTGGGAGCAGGGGGCAGAGCCACCCTTCCCACCCCCACCCCCTCTGTGAGAACGGGGGGAGGGGGCATGGGAACCATGGACCAGAAAGGGGGCGGGGTCACCATGGGAACCAAGACTGCAACACCTGGGGGTGGGGTCACAGGGTGACATCATGCAGCGTGGGAACATGGTGGAGGGGGGAGGGATGTCCGAGGGAAGGAAGGGGTTGTGGGCAGGGTAAGGTGGGCGGAAGGTATTATGAGAAGGAGAAGGAGAATAAGATGGGGGTCCCACCATGTGGCCAGCTGGCACACGGCCAGTGCCATCTTGGACCCCAGCCACATGGGGATAGGGGGGGTCACCACTTTTAGAACTAACAGAACACTTTAACTGAGGAGTAACAAGTGGGGTAAAAGGGTGCAGGGAGAGATCTCTGCTAGTCTGCACACAACTACCAGAGACAGGGGGCTGAAAGAGACATAGAGCCAGGACAGCTACAGCCAAGCCGGGCTTCCTGCGTTTTTCGGGCTGCTCCATTTATCTCCTTCAGCTCAGGACCAGAGGGTTTGGAAGAAGGGTTAGGGGAAACCAAGGGAAACTGCTGTGACTGTCCCTTCATTTCCCTGTTAACCAGCTCTTTCCGAATTAAAAGAAACAGCGGAAGAAATTTTGAAGCAACTTTGACTCCCTATTCTACTTTAAGGGTTAATGTGATAAATAGAGACCCTTTTGTTCGCCTAAACATGTAGATACGATGCTTTGCAAAACTGTGCTTTGTGAAATCAGGATGAGGTTGAAGGCTGCTGCTGACGCTTGCATGATTATTAACGGCCTTGCTAGCTTTCTTGAATTCCAGGGAATTACCAAGATAAGCCTTAAAAGGAAACAGCGAAGAAAGCTCAAAAGGATAGGACTGAGGAAGACTCTTGATCTTCATCCTACGACCACCAGAAGGCAGAAAAAGACCCCCTAGCAACTGGAGACACATGCGCAGAGACTCCCGAGAAAGGACACGTAGCCTGGAAGCAGTACCACTTAAAAGGGGGAACACGGAAATTGGAAGCGCGGCAGCTGGCGGAGCAAGGGCTCCCCTGTCGCCCAGCGCTGATTTTTGCTTATTGCTTGCTTGCTGTAATTAATAAAATTTTCCTTGATTGAATCGTATCACTCTCTTGAGTGCATTTATAACAGTTAACAAGTTTCTGATCCTGTCCCAAGAAGAGACAGAATTCACATTGTCTCTTTATGGACTTTTTGATTTGGGTTCTTTTTCCTTTGAACTGAAGATTGATGAGACGGGAGGCGAGTATTTTCTCTCGTTCGTTCTCAGTTGTTTATTTTTTCTTATCAGCATTACAAGGTACAAGGAGCTATGTGCACTATGATAGTAAAGGGGTAAAATGGCTAACAAAGATCTTCTTCAAGGTCTTTTATATGTCCATTTACCCAATTAACAGGTGCCAACTAAGTTATTTTTATTAGTGACCCAATGACCCAACACCTTTGTGCTGCACTGCGGCATTTTCTACCCAATCACCTACTACTACCCAAAAACCCCTAGGAGAAGAACATGAAGAAGAAAGAAGAAGGACAAGAGACAACACCCTAAATCCTCCATCTTGTCCCCTGCTCTCTAAACTACCTTAAACTCTAAACCTCAACCCATTCACCCAGTGATTCAAGAAACTTTCTAATCTACACATTCACACTTTTCTTATTTAACTTTAGCATTTGTTCTCATGTATCACCATGAAAACATGCCCATGAATTTCATATTATATGAAATTCAGTGTTTCTTTGAATTCTAAAACTAAGTATTAAAAACAAGGGCATACACACTGTATCTCAGACTCCAACATCTGCCCCTCTCTTTTTAAAAAAAAAACAGTAAAAAAAATCAACTTAGATATTTTCTTGGATTACTTTTCAAGCAGGGTTATTTTTCCTTCACTCATGTTTTAACAAATGAGGCTTTACAATATTAATTTTTTCACTCTTTTAATTGAAACCCAAAGTTCATTGCTCTTGGATGTGGGATCCAAGCTGTTCAGCTGTCAGCTGTGGTCTCGATACAGTCCACATCTATGTGCTCGCTCTTCTGCTCTCTGGGCTGTCTGTCTCTGCAGCTGATGAGCCTCCATCCCCTTTGCTAGGAAGTCACTTCTGCTTTGAATCTGTGAATACACAAACACAGACTTTTCTCTAAATTATTAATTGAAATGAATTTTTAATCTTCTTGCTTTTAAACCTTTGACCAGAGCCAAAGAACTCTCAACTTCGTTTGAGTACTGTCAGAACAATACCTGATAATTGATGGAACTGGCTTTGCAACAGACCTGTTTAAAAAGAACTGCTCAGGAATCATTTGCAATAGACATAAGATCTCTACACCTTTTCCAAAAATTTAAGATATATAAGGTTTTTATACTTCTGAGGCATAGCCTTGGTTCCCCCCTTTTTTTTTGTAATTAAGTAGGGTATTTGGTTTTTTTGTTATGATAATGAAAAATCATCAAATTAAAACACTTGCACATGTATACATATATGGGAAATAACACTTTTACAGAAATCAAAAACTTATTAAGAAGATGCATAATTAATATTATATGGTATTAAACTTATTTAAATAATCTATAATATGAATTTATAAATGTACTAAATATATACTCTCATCCCAGAGTCTGCTACAGCTGATAAATCAATGGAAGATTGGAAAATCATGTCTGGATAACAATTTTCTAAGCTCACTGTAAAATCTAGCTGCTATATTAATTCACTAATTGCCAAGTCAAATTGACCTGAATATTGTTTTGATGCAGAAAACTTCTGGGTTTATTGGTAAATTCTCCATCCAGGTAAAGTCAAGGCTTGGCCAGAGCCTTAGACCTCATCTGGAAAGATGTCTCTTAAGTAATTTTCAAAGCAAGGGGTTTAAAAATAGTAGCTATAAGATGCTTAAAAACACTGTAAACTTTTAAAAGGCATTTGTATAAAACAAAAGATCACATGTCTTAGGTAATTGACTCATTCAACCATTCAGCAGTTAATTTAATCTTAAGTTTCTTTCATAACACTTAACTCTCAACCATGACACATTTTCTTTTTAGAATCCTGGAAACTAAAATAATGAAGTTACATTGAATTAGGCAAATGCAAATCTTCTTAAACAAGGAAAAGAGTAAAAACCAACACAAAAAAACTCTGTATAGAAGCAGCTGCATAACTTATTTACCAAGATGCATC
>NW_015379321.1:24267-30750 GCF_001522545.3 Parus major | reverse complement strand
TGTCTGTGGGAGGATTTGTAGACTGAAAGAACTGTGCATTAGCATGGCTGTGCTCAAAAGACTCTTGGCTTTGTGTGGTATCTAGTGAGTCTATCTTCTGTGGCGAAGCTGTTGTTTTTTCCAGCTGTTGTTGCTCTGCTGCAGCTGTATTGCAAAGTGAAGTTCATTTTAAAAGCGCCGCTGCAGCGCCTGGGGGCGGTGCCGCAGGTGGGGTCTGGAGCTGCGGCTGTGGTTGCGTCACTGCTGACGTCACCCTGACTGACAGCTGTGGCTCCAAGCCCACCCCTGGCAGGCGGGGCGCAGGGGTCGCTGTGCCCGTGGAGGTCCCGGACCGCTCTGGCTCGGGCCCACCCCTCCCTCACCCTCCCGGGGGGTACAGGGTTGTCCCCTCCACCCCCCCAGGGCTGGAAAGGGACTCGGCTGCCGGCACGCAGGCGGCCAAGGAAGTTTCTACTCCCTCTTCTGCCTGTAACAGCACACCGAGTGCTGGGACAACTCCAAAAGAACTCAGACACTCTTGCAAAAGCTCTAAGCCCCCTTTTTGCAGATTCTGCTCGCGTTTTAGAATCGCCTCCTCGTCTCTGTATAGTTGTTTTTCTGGGCTTTCAACAGGCTTAGACATTCTCTTTCCTAAAGTAGATCCCAGGAAGGCTCGCACAGACTCTACAGCGTGCGGTAACAAGCATTCCTCATCTCACTGAAACAAACCCTTCTGTTTTTCTGGACCCATAGTGTCCCTTGCCTGAGTTTCAGATTCCCATTTACTGGCGATGACCTCATAAGTCACTGCAGAAGCCGTTAGAAGTTCAGCTGCTGCCTCATCTCCAAGAGTGGTTTTTTCATATACTCTCACATTTATCTTCTCCCACAGGCTTGGGGTAAACATTTTCTGTGAATCCACGTTAGGGAATTCTACCCGTACCCAGGATAGAAGGCTTTTAAACTCCTCCGTGGACACAGAGAGCGGGTGCTCCTTTACCATAGCTTCTAAGGTAGCTAAAACCTCCCCCTCAGGTTTGGACATGTTTCCCATATTTTTGCTCCCTTTTGACGGCTTACCTGACCTCAGGGTCAGCTTCCTCTCAGCTCCTCTATCTGTGATCTGTTCCACAGCTCACAGACGTCTGGCTTGGCTTGTCCGCTCTCACCAGCACCGGGATTACTGAGATCTTCTTTTTCCCCTTTCCAGGGAGTTTTCCAGTTTTCCGCTGTCTTCTCTTTTTTTCCAGCTTTCCGCTGTCTTCTCTCTCTTTTTTCCTTTTTTTTCTCAACAGGAGCCTTCAGTTCAAAGTGCCCCACGTTGGGCGCCATTTGTCTCTTTATGGACTTTTTGATTTGGGTTCTTTTTCCTTTGAACTGAAGATTGATGAGACGGGAGGCGAGTATTTTCTCTCGTTCGTTCTCAGTTGTTTATTTTTTCTTATCAGCATTACAAGGTACAAGGAGCTATGTGCACTATGATAGTAAAGGGGTAAAATGGCTAACAAAGATCTTCTTCAAGGTCTTTTATATGTCCATTTACCCAATTAACAGGTGCCAACTAAGTTATTTTTATTAGTGACCCAATGACCCAACACCTTTGTGCTGCACTGCGGCATTTTCTACCCAATCACCTACTACTACCCAAAAACCCCTAGGAGAAGAACATGAAGAAGAAAGAAGAAGGACAAGAGACAACACCCTAAATCCTCCATCTTGTCCCCTGCTCTCTAAACTACCTTAAACTCTAAACCTCATTCACCCAGTGATTCAAAAAACTTTCTAATCTACACATTCACACTTTTCTTATTTAACTTTAGCATTTGTTCTCATGTATCACCATGAAAACATGCCCATGAATTTCATATTATATGAAATTCAGTGTTTCTTTGAATTCTAAAACTAAGTATTAAAAACAAGGGCATACACACTGTATCTCAGACTCCAACACACATCTAGCAGGTCAAGCTGTGAAAAGTGTCAGCACAGTCAACAGACAAACTGTTTCAACTCAGTTCTAGAAATCTTAACATTTGTAATACTTAAAATCTCCCGAACTTGGGAGTTCAAACTCCTTTTGTGTGTAGACAGCCGTAAGCCCATTTGGATGTTAAAAACTATCTGCACAACCAGTCTGCCTTCTTTCACAGCAAAAACAAGACAGCTAGCACTGGCAGGCTTCTCTCAGTTCAGCTCCCCTCCCCACACACCGGGATACAGAACTAACTGCTTGCCAGAGAACCCGCAGTTCCTTTAAACTCAGCTGCAGCCACTTCTGCTGAGCTGCTAAAAACATGTGGCCAAAGCCATGGTGGGGAGCGCTGCTACCCCTCCCACCGAGCCAGGGACTGACAGAAACCATGTGGCTGTGCGCCACAGCGCCAAGAAAGAAACAAAAAACACATGGCTGCCATGTGGCAGAGCTGGGAAACACCAGCTCTTGGGTGCCGTGACATCATGCAGAACCCGCGTGCGCCTGTGTCACATGGCTGTCCTGTGCGGTGCTGAGCCACCAGAAACTACGTGGCTCTGTGCCACTCGCATGCCGCCAAAAATGGACGTGCCGCACCGTGGTGCCGGGAAACTGCACACTGAAAAGCTGGCTCGTGCCATGCAGCACACCCGCCTGCATGCTGTGCCCACCCGCTCCACATGTTGTGGACACACTCACTGTCTCCTGTGTCCCTGGCTGTCTTGGGCTGTGTAAGAAGTCCTCTTCTGTGTCCTGGAGTCAACTCTTCTAGGCTTAGAAGAGCTGCTGATTCCACCCTTGTAAGCTTTGGCTGTGCAAAACCAGCTTGTAGCTCCAAGGTAGTTGACAAATCCAAGGCTTGTAAAATCCACAGGGGATCTGCAGCTTTCTGGATGTCAACTGCTGGATGTCAACTGCTTATATCCTACTGCTCTCACCCTCAGGAAGTTGCCCGAGTAGCTGCAGTCCACCAGGGGAGAGGGGATTTAGTAAGGACAAAAGATAAAAGACAAAGGGGTGTCCTTCTTCCTGGGACTGTGTCCCTCAGTTTAGCCCCAGAACAGTTTCAGGGGAGAAAAAGGACCAAGAATTGCTTGCGCTAAACTTTTGAACAGAGGGAAAGGGGGGCAGGGAAAGGCAGGTTACAGCCAATGGGGAGAAACTGGAGGGGAGGAGTGAGGGGAAAGGAACCAACACAACCACAGATCAGAGAGAGGACAACAGTGAGAAACCATGTAACATAATGCAATACAACAAGATTCAGAAAGTTACCAACATTCTTTCTGCAGAACTTAAACAACTATTTGTTATTCTTAGGTATTATTGCTATGTTTTAAGGAGATGTGGTATGAGCTTTTTCCATGTCGCAGGTTTACAAATTTTGAGCTTAAATTCCTTATTACTTTTGCTTTTTTCATTGAGCAATGCAGTTACTCCTTAGACTATTAGTATCTTATAGACATGAAATATCATAATAAATAAGACAAATATAAGTGAGGGATTACTGACAAAAGATGACTCACTTCATATTAATCCGGAGAAGCAGTAAAAGAGATTGAGATAGCTTGAATGATAAACATTTGTGAAAAATTTGTGAATTGTTGTAATTAAGACACAACTTAGTATTTGAGAACCATTTCAAAACTACATCCAGGGGTTCTCTTGTGGTATATAAATGCACAACCCCATAATATCTTTTTAATTGAAAGTAAGAAAATTTCTGCTGAGATTCTAAAATAAATAACAGCCCTACTGCAGCAATACTTTTTAGAATGTGATCTGTAGTTTTTCAGACAGAGCTGAAGACATATGCATGTCATGGGGTGGCTTTACCTTTAAGATAGCTTTGGGAGCTAAAGAAGTTGAAACTGCATGTGGCTGATGGGAGTCTTTCCTCCTGACCAATTATCAGTCATTTCTAAGAATTGACAGCAGTTTTGACCATTGAAAAGTGAGATCAACTTGTGAACCCTAACTTAAGATGTAAAGCCAGAGCTCTCTTGTTCTCTTTTTGTTTTCTGGCTGTGAAAGGTAACAGAGCTCCGGCTGGCCTCTCATTTTCTGCCCTGGCCATGCTCCGGCTGGGAGAGGGGGGCCTGCAGGGCTTGCCCTGAGCTCTGGCCGGGCCAGGCCAGTTCCTGGTTCGGCTGCAGTTTTTGCTGTGACGGAATTCACCAGAGACTGCTGAGTAAAGAAAGAAAAAGCTCTTGACCTGCAGCAGGCTGAGACAGCGACCACACTCTCCAGAGCAGCCATGAAGAATCTTCTATCGAAGACAGCTCCAGCCGCTGCTCCGGCAGAGATCACAGAACCATCTACAAAAGCCTGAGCAAGATTTTAACCCTTTCATTACCCAGATGAGACTTGCAGATTAATCTTTTTTTAATCCAGAGAAATAAAAAGAGAGTAATCAACATGTAAAGAGACTTTATAAACTATCAGAGACAGTAATGAAAAGAATTATCCACCATGCTACCAATGCCACATGGAGCACGTGGATTGCCCTCATCACGCAGCGCACCCGTATTGGAAACTCAAATCGCCCTGGGATTTTGGAAATAATTACAAATCGGCCAGAAGGTGAAAACTTTGGTCTCACTGATGAAGAGGAGCAGGAACAAGTGACACAGGCTGAAGAAGCTCCACCGTACAACCAACTGGCAGCAGAAGAAACATGCTATGCTCTGTTCACTGATGGTTCCTGTTGCATCGTAGGGATGAACCAGAAGTGGAAAGCAACCGTATGGAGCCCCACACGACAGGTCACAGAGGCCACTGAAGGAGAAGGTGGATCAAGCCAACTTGCTGAACTCAAAGCTGTTCAACTGGCTGTGGACATTGCTGAAAGAGAAGTGGCCAAAGCTCTACCCCTACACTGATTCATATATGGTAGCCAATGCTCTGTGGGGATGGCTGGAAAGGTGGAAAAGGGCCAACTGGCAACGCAGAGGAAAGCCAATCTGGGCTGCTGATGAGTGGAAAGACATCGCCACCAGGGTAGAGAAACTGTCTGTGAGGGTCCGTCATGTAGATGCCCATGTCCCCAAGAGTAGGGCTAATGAAGAGCACCGAAACAATGAGCAGGTGGATCAGGCTGCAAAGATAGAGGTGTCAAAGATAGACTTAGATTGGCAACACAAGGGAGAGTTGTTCCTAGCTCGATGGGCCCATGATGCCTCAGGTCATCCTATATCCTAGATGCCACCTATAAGTGGGCACGAGACCAAGGGGTGGATCTAACCATGGACACTATTTCTCAGGTCATCCCTGACTGTGAGACGTGTGCCACGATCAAGCAGGTCAAGCGGTTGAAGCCGCTATGGTACGGTGGGCGGTGGTCCAGATACAAGTATGGGGAGGCCTGGCAGATTGACTACATCACACTGCCCCAAACCCGCCAAGGCAAGCGCTATGTCCTCACAATGGTAGAAGCCACCACTGGATGGTTGGAAACCTACCCTGTGCCTCATGCCACTGCCCAGAACACCATCCTGGGACTTGAAGAGCAGATCCTTTGGAGGCATGGTACCCCTGAGAGGATTGAGTCAGACAATGGGACTCATTTCAAAAATAACCTTATAAACAGCTGGGCTAGGGAACATGGCATTGAGTGGGGTGTACCATATCCCCTACCATGCACCTGCTGCTGGAAAAGTTGAACGGTGCAATGGCTTGCTTAAAACCAGCTTGAAGGCACTGGGTGGGGGAACTTTCAGGAACTGGGAGATTAATTTAGCAAAGGCCACATGGTTGGTGAACACCCGAGGTTCCACTAACCGAGCAGGCCCTGCCCAATCTGAGCCCTTTAGAATGACAGATGGAGATAAGGTTCCACTGGTACATATGAGAGGTATGCTGAGAAAAACTGTTTGGGTTAATTCTGCCTCCAACAAAGACAATCCAATCCATGGGGTTGTCTTTGCTCAGGGACCGGGTTGCACTTGGTGGGTGATGCAAAAAGATGGAGAGACCCGGTGCATACCCCAAGGGGACCTGGTTTTAGGGTGGACTATTTTTGTGAATTCATGTTGTAAATATTGGCTTTTCACAAATATTCTGATAAATATATACTATATGCTTTCGCTATATTCTTTTCTCTCTTAGCAAGTTATAGGCTTAGATAGGAATTCTGAATGGTAAGGATATGTTTCATCCGGACAAGGCAAGATAACTCCAACAGGCAAGACAATGGGAGGATGAAGCTGTGGAAAACTAGCTATTATCAGCAGCAGGAAATGGAAAGCAAGCTGTTATCAAAAAGCCGGTACAAGGACATTGGCGGGGGGAAAGATATGAAGCCCAGCTCCCCTCAAAGGAAGGATGAGGGGCCCGGACTGTTATCAACACTGACCATTTGCAGAAGAAAGGAAACCAAACTTCAAATAATGCTGACCAGCTAGAATAATGCTGACTGGCAAAAAATATGCTGACCAGCAGAAAATAAAATTGTGCAAAAGCATTGTGAAAAACGAAGTTCACTCCTGTAAATTTTAAAACAGTTTAATAAAGACAATAAGAGACATAAAGTAAAG
>NW_015379321.1:5221-22627 GCF_001522545.3 Parus major | reverse complement strand
TGCTCTCCCTAGCAGACACCTGTCTTCTAGAACCGAGACAGGAGGTCTGTGTTTATATGGGGATACAAAGCCTTCCCTATTGCCTGTGTTATATATACACTTTAGTTAACAGGGTAGGTGTGATAGAAGCCCAACCCTCAAAGCATCTTCACATTCTGAAGAATAAAAAAATTGAAGCTCTGTGAGAAATGGTTTTCTGAGAAAAATATCCACCACTTGGCTGCTGGTAATATCTGACACCTAAAAAGGCAGCTGAGCAGTGAAGGGTACGGGATTCAAAGTTATCAGAGCGCAGGTTTCTCTCAGGCTTCAGAGTAAAACCAAAAAAATGAAGGGCAACCAAGCAGTTTTTGTCTGGTAATAGTGGACTCCTGTGGCAGAGAACTTCTAAAAACCTGAGAAACAGTAATTTATTATGATGTGCTGCAGCTCAGTGTTGAATAATTGCATAGAATTACAGGGACCTAACAGAGATTTCAGGTGGGAGTAGTAGATCCAGCTTGGTTTTCTTTCCACTTTCACTGCTGAAAAAGGATAGTGATACCAGAAATTGTCCCTTCCACCAAGGAAGTAAGTTATCCTTTTCCTGTACTTTTACCCAGAGTAATTGCCTAGACTGTACATGTGCAGAGCCTCTTACAGAGATACTGGTTCTATAAACTGTGCACAATCTTTGAATGTGTAAAAAATACCAGGTTATGTATTTAGCTCCTGCTAATAAACAGGCTGGAGTTCAGGGAATTGTACTAGTCTGCTGAATAGTATTTCATAGGTACACAGTTTTGTTGTTTGTTGAGGTCATTGCCGAGATTCATTAATGTTAATGGTAGTACATGCCAGACATGTAGAATTATTTGTAGATATTTATTTATATGTATTTATATATTTATATTATTTATTTATATGTAAATGAATTCCTGGTGCAAACCAATTCTTTGGCACTGTCTCCTCCTAAAGTGCTGACTGTGATTCAGGATGACAGCCTTCCTTCAGGTCCTTCCCCACAAACCTGGATCTTACAGAAGCCAATTGATGTACAGTGTGCATATTTATCCCTGTGGGGGTTGGGAAACTGGCTGATTCAGAGAGCCTGGCTCTCCCTTGGAGGCCAGAAATCTTTGAGTTAGTTATGTTAAACTGTTACACTCCATTGGTGTTTTCCCCTGCCATTCCACCCCGATACATGTATCCCAGTTTCCCCCTGCCCCTCTCCTCCCCTATAAATACCCCAGTTTTTCCCCTGTTCGGGAGAGCTGCTGTCACTGGCTCCCTTCGCCGAGGGCCCTGCTTTAAGAAAGGCTAGTTCTCTGCGGAATGCCACACAGAGCTCTAGTTCCTTCTTCCGCACTGACTGCAGACCTCGGCTGAGCTGAAATCATTCACCGAGCAGAGGACATCCCTGTGACCTTGGGCAGTTGAACCGCAGACCGCTTCTTCCGGGTCGTTGCAGCACCCCTGCGACCTCCACCGCTGTGGCAAATCCCAGCACCAGCTCATATTATAGCTCATATTTTTCATGCAGGTAACATGTGTCTGCCTAGGAAAGCCACTAGAAGACCAAAAACACTGTGGACAAACAGACTGGAGATACTGTGGCCTTATGTATGATGACAAGAAATTTCCCTAACAGAAGCTTCTCAAAGTAGCTGGCATTTGTTAATAGGCTGACTTGTGCGCTCCATGTGCCTCCATGAGCATATTAATTAACACTATTAATCTCTGAGAAATTGATGACACTTCCTAAAAACATCTCAAAAATATATACACAATGTAAGCTCTGTGTTCACAGGATGTTCTGATCCTTTCACTGTTTTTTCTTTAGCAACTGTATCAGTAGCTTATGTAAAAAAATAACATAAAAAATAGCTAACTCACCAAACCACAAATACTATCACTTTCTGTCTGGAAATAAGAGCCAATTTCAGTATTACCAACTTTCATTCAACTTACTGATTTCCTTCAGTGATTTTCCTTTTTCTTCTTCTGTAAATGCTGCTTCTTTCACCTGCTAGAATCAAAGAAGAGTAGGGAACATTATTATGGCACATCAGATTATAAAAGCCTTTAAGAATACTTGAAAAAATATTTTATAAACAATAAAAAGATAGCAACTTCTTTTTATAAAATCTGTCGTCTTCTTAGGCAAGTTCAAAAAAATAATAGTTGAAAAGTCAAATTAAACCAAAATTCTTAAATGTTAGGATTAATGATGTAATTCTGATGAAAATTTACCAAAACTAGAAGAACATACATAGTATGATCAAACTGTACTGTACATTTACAATACAGAAATTTCAGTGCTTCCTGCTGGAAAGATGTGAAACAGCTTTTTACCAGTAGAGTAATGAGAGGAAACTGAGAATTCTGTGCTGAAAAAAAAATTTAAATTGGAGGAGGAAATTCTTATTAAAAAGATGGGGGTTTGCATGTGTGCCTGACAAAGACATGATATGTAAAATTTGGTAAAAGACTAACAGAAATTACCACACAGCTATGATCTCCAAAAAATAATCTCAGCCTACCTAAAATTTTTTAAGGATTTTCACTGAAAATAATATTTTTTTAACTGTTTATCCAGCATATGTTGCAGCTACATATATATAAAAAGGTATAGTACATATGTATTTGTGTATTATAAAATTGATTTTTGTTTACAGATGTCTTTTGAAAAACCACTGAGAAGTATAAAACATGTTCCTTTGCAACTTCCTGAACAACATACTTTTTAAATAAAATCTCTGAGAACTGAGATCTGAATAAGTAGCAGTTCCTTGAGATCCGCACGAATATAAAAACACCTAAACATGCTTTATGCAATCATTCATGTGTTAGGATTAGCTAAGGTTGGCCCTTGATTTTCCTGTGGAAATTGACAGTCCTATTTCTTGGAAGATGCACTGGGAAAGTCTTGTATCAGATGTTCTCAAACCAAACTTGGAGTCTTTATGGATAATACAAAACAAGGACAATTCCATGAAATCAGAGCACATTTACTGCAGAAATGTCATGTGATTACAGAGATGTAAGACAGTCCTACCTTCTATATGTGGTAAGAGCACTTTACCTGGGAAGTTAGATTAGAAAAAAAAGATGGCACTTTGGTCTTAATGTAATTACTGAAACTTGCATGAGAGTGGAAGATGCACAAGGTCTAGAGTTTGCAACAGGAGGCCAGACCATTCCTCATCTTGCCACTCCTTGCCAAGTATCCTGGTTTAAGACAAATTTGGGAGAAAACCTCAGAATGGGGTCCATCTAGGAAGCAAATTCAAGCAGCCCTTCCCCCAACCGGTTCGGGAAAAGATTTCCTTAGAGAAAAGTGGAAAAACCTGTTTATTTAACAGAAATTGAATAATATTAAACAATGAAACCTCTTGCTGTTCAGAGAGACGGCACATCCAGGAAAGTCTTTGTTGTGGGGTGTAGGTCGACTTGCTCAGGTTCTTATCAGTCCCTCTGGCGCTGGAAAGTGCCGAGGCCCAGGCCTTGATGGGCCACAGGCATGAGCATCTGGTGTTTTTCTGGGTTTTCATCCAGAGTAGGTCTGAACAGATCCAAGCAAAAAGGGAAAAAAAAACAGTCCGGGGAACTTCCCTGCCTCAGCTAGCTAAAAAACTAACAGCAAAGGAGAGCTCTGTCTTGCTGTCTGTCTGTGCTGCAGACAATATAGTCCAGGGGCAAGATGTGTGGAAGTGAGGGCTCTTTCTCAACACAAACTGCACACTACTTCTTCCCCACCTTCACTTTTGGAGCCAATCTTAAAGATGCAGAACATAAAATGTAACATAAACAAGGCAATTGGGGAACAAGCATCACAAAGTCACCTCATGACATTCCACCCCTTATCCCCATATCTTAACTTATTACCAAAACTAATATATATTAGAAAAGGGTAATGACATTCAGCAGTGATACTTACTCATAGGTCTCACCCAGCAATTAGATTTCCCTGAGGTATACATTGTTTTGTTCCATCTTTCTGCATTATCCACCATGTGCAACCTGGTCCCTGAGCAAAGACAACCCCACAAATGGATTTGTCTGTGTTCAAAGCAGAATTGAGCCAAGCTGTCTTCCCTAACAATCCTCTGACATGTACCACTGGGACTTTGTATCCATCTACTGTATGCAGGGGCTCATGCAATAAATGGGCAGAGCCTGCTCAGTTGTTGGAACCTCGGGTGTTAACTAACCAGGTGGCCTTTGCTAGATGCTGTTCCCACCCAGAGATCCCCACCCCACGCTTTCATGGTGGTTTTTAACAGTCCATTGTACTTCCCCACTTTCCCAGCTGCTGGTGCATGGTAGGGGATATGGTACACCCCACTCAATGCCATGTTCCCTAGCCCAAGTGTTTATAAGGTTATTCTTGAAATGAGTCCCATTGTCTGACTCAAACTTCTCAGGGATACCATGCCTCCAAAGGACCTGCTTTTCAAGTCCCAGGATGGTGTTCCGGGCAGTGGCATGAGGCACAGGGTAGGTTTCCAGCCATCCAGTGGTGGCTTCTACCATTGTGAGGACATAGCGCTTGCCTTGGCAGGTTTGACACAGTGTAATGTAGTCAATTTGCCAGGCCTCCTCATATTTATATTTGGTCCATCGCCCACCATACCATAGGGGTTTCACTCACTTGGCCTGCTTGATTGCAGCACACATCTTACAGCCATGGATAATCTGAGAAATGCTGCCCATGGTTAGACCCACCCCTTGGTCTCATGCCTGCTTATAGGTGGCATCTCTACCCTGATGACCTGAGGCATCATGAGCCCATTGAGCTAGGAATAGCTTGCTTTGGTATTGCCAATCTAAAATCTATCTTTGACACCTCTATCTTTGCAACCTGATCTACCTGTTTATTGTTTTGGTGCTCCTCATTAGCTTTGCTCTTGGCATCTACAATGATGGATTTTCACAGGTAGCTTCTCTATCTCAGTGGCAATGTCTTTCCACTCATCAGCAGCCCAGATTGGTTTTCCTCAGTGCTGCAAATTAGTCTTTTTCCATTTCCCCAGCCATCCCCACAGAGGATTGGCTACCATATATGAATCTGTGTAGAGGTAGAGCTTTGGCCACTTCTTTCGTCAGCAATATCCACGGCCTATTGAATGGCTTTGAGTTTAGCAAGTTGGCTTGATCCACCTTCTCCTTCAATAGCTTCTGCAATCTGTTGTGTTGGGCTCCATACAGCTGCTTTCCACTTCCGGTTCATCCTTACTATGTGACAGGAACCATCAGTGAAAAGAGCATAATGCGTTTCTTCTGCTGGTAGTTGGTTGTACAGTGGAGCTTCTTCAGCCCATGTCTCTTGTTCTTGCTCCTCTTCATCAGTAAGATCAAAGTTTTTACCTTCGGGCCGATTTGTAATTATTTCCAAAATCCCAGGGCGATTTGAGTTTCCAATAAGGGTGCGCTGCGTGATGAGGGCAATCCACATGCTCCATGTGGCATTGGTGGCATGGTGGATAGAAGGAACCTTTGCTTTGAATACCCACCTCAGCACTGGTAGTCGGGGTGCCAGCAGCAGTTGTGTTTCCATGCCAAACACCTCTGAGGCAGCCTGAACACCTTCATAGGCTGCCAAGATTTACTTCTCTGTTGGAGTGACTTCAGACCCTCTGTAACTCTGGCTCCAGAATCCCAGTGGTCGGCCTTGAGTCTCACCAAGTACCTTCTGCCAAAGGCTCCAGGACAGACCATGGCTTGTGGTGGCAGGCACATTCTTCACATCTGGTCCTGTCCTAATTGGGCCGAGGGCTACTGCATTAGCGATTTCCTGCTTGATCTGGGTGAAGGCTTGCTGCTGTTCAGGGCCCCAGTGGAATTCATTCTTCTTGCTGGTAACCAGGTAGAGAGGGTTCACGATCTGGCTCTACAAAGGAATATTCTCCAAAAGCCTATGGCACCTAGGAAAGCTTGTATTTCCTTCTTTTTGGTTGGTGGAGACATAGCTGTGATCTTGTTGATAACATTGGTGGGAATCTGACACCGTTCATCCTGCCACTTTACTCCCAGGAACTGGATCTCTTGAGCAGGTCCCTTAACTTTGCTCTTCTTGATGGTGAAACCGGCTTCCAGCAGAATCTGGATGATTTTCTCTCCTTTCTCAAACACCTTTACTGCTGTGTTCCCCCACACAGTGAGAGAGATGACGGGTTTGTCTTTACAAACAAGCTGTGGGTCTGCTGATAAGGTGAAACTATCACTGAGGGATAACAGAAACAATGGGATATAATCCATTGAAGAATGAAAAAGGCACTGAGGAAGCACCATGAATTCCACAAGAGTTAAGAATTAAGAAGGGATTATGCATTGAAGGGGGGAGTATCCCAGGTATCAGGCATTCCGGGAAGCCTGTACCTCTCAAGTACCTCAGCCTATGGGGAAAGAGAGAAGGGATAAGCGACCAGGAATTAGGATAGAAGGGAAGCTGTGCCCTCCAAAAATTTGAGAGACCGCAGAGGAATGCCCCATGGCCTCTGCCTTTATTCAAACAAAGTAAAAGGACTCCTCTGTCTCCTCTTTTGACATAAACCTATGGTGTTTGTGAATTAATTTTCCTGACACAATGATGTCATCAATGTACTGCAGATGTTCTGGAGATTCACCCTTTTCTAGTGCAGTCTGAATCAGTCCATGGCAGATGGTGAGACTGTGCTTCCACCCCTGGGGCAGTTGGTTCCACATTTATTGCAAGCCCCTACACATGAAGGCAAACTGAGGCCTGCATTCTGCTGCCAGAGGAATGAAGAAAAATGCCTTGGCAATATCAGTAGTGGTGTACCACTTTGTTGCCTTGGACTCCAGCTTGTACTGGAGCTCCAACATGTCTGGCATGGCAGTGCTCAGCAGTAGAGTCACTTCATTCAAGGCACGATAGTCCACAGTCAATCTCCATTCTCCTTCAGATTTGCACACAGGCCAAATGGAGCTGTTGAAGGGTGAATGGGTTTTGCTGACCACCCCTTGACTCTCCAGGTCACGAGTCATCTTGTGGATGGTAATCAGCATCTCGAGTTGTACTATACTGCCAGTGGTGCACTGTTGACATGGCAATTGATACTCATTGCTCTTCCCCCTTCAGAAGTCCTACTGCAGATGAGTTCTCTGATAGTCCAGGCAAGGTGTTCAATTGCTTAATGTCCTCTGTCTCCACAGCCGCTATCCCAAATGCCCACCTGAGACCCTTTGGGTCTTTGAAATACCCAGTTCAGAGGAAGTCTACGCCCAAAATGCATGGGGCCTCTGGGCAAGTCACAACAGGGTGTTTCTTCTGGTGGCTTCCAGTCAGGCTCACATCAGCTTCCACCAAAGTAAAATCCTGTGATCCACCTGTCACACCAGCAATAGAAACAGATGCTGCCCTTTCACTCTATTGGGAATGGCGAGAGAACGACACAGACTCTCTTGTGGAGTCGAACTGGAGAATTTCTCCCAGTTTATTGCCTCAGATTTTTTTATAGACTGATATGTGAAAGTACAGAAAAGAAAAACTCTTATTGGTTAGTAAACTAACACATCACCATCATTGGTCAGTGGGGTACACCACCCTTCGACCTTCTCTTGCAAGAAAACAAGGAACAGACAAACAGCACCTTCAAGGCTGTTTTCTGTCTCTGAGGATTGTTTTAATTCCTCCTTATGATTTCCCAGGCCACTTTCTCAGGCAAGACTGAGAAAGTTGTGTGGCCTGCTATTCCACAGGTACTATGCTGCCTGCTTCAGAGTTAGTATCCATACTGTCCCTACGTGTCTTGATGGGATTAATGTGCACTGCGCACCACTGTTGACCAAGGCCTCATATTTTTTGGTTCTGATATGCCAGGCCAATGAATCCACACAGTCCTAAAGACACGGTTTTCCCTAGCCTCTATCTGGCTAGAGGCAGGGCCCCTCTAAGCCTGGTTGTCCTTCCTTCCCTAGGCATATGCCTTAGAGGTTCCTTCAAGGGTATCATCATCATTATACCTGGAAGTTTGGCTATGGGCTACTGGCATAGTTTTCTTTTTGGTGGAACTTCCTCTTAGAGTCTTGCTATCTTCCAAGTGCCCGTTGTGCCAGAGCAGCAGTAGATTTTCCATCCCATCTCCTCATATTTTCTTCAGTCATGCAGGAAGAATCACAGCTCAGCTCATGGGGTGTGATGTTGCACTATATTAGGAATGGCAAAGCTGTGTGACATAGACTCTCTTCTGCGTAGCGCAAGAGAGATACTTTTATTATTTCAGATCTTCTTTTATAGACAGGTCCGAGAAGGTCCGAGAGGTAAAACTCTCATTGGTCATCAAACCAACACATCACTATTATTGGACAATTAGAAACTACACCCCTTGACTGTTTCTTGATAGACAACAACAAGGATCCAAACAACACCTGCAAAGGTTGTTGTCCTTCTCCAACGACTGTTTGGATTCTCCCTTATAATTTCTCAGGCCAGAGTGAGAACTAGTGTCACACAGGAACTGTGCTCCCTGCCTGCTTTCTTGCATTCAGCATCCATAATTCTCTTTTTTTGTTTTAGGGCAGAAAGGCAGCATTTGTAATGTCCTGCTGTTCCCCCTCTCTATGCATAACTAATTTGCTAGAATATAAGGTGTATTAGTCTTAAAAAGTTCTAACGTTATTTTCTATATATCTATCTCTAAACACTTTGTCTAACTTATCTATATCAAAAGAAGTTTTAAAAGTAGATATTATAAACTTGAGTAAAATATAGGATACACTATACTTAACTAAAAGGCTAAAAACTTATAAAATAGATACTGCAGTTTTTCATTAGTAAGCATAAGGCACATGCGGTGACTAACTAGTTAGTAAGCATAAGGCACATGCGGTAACTAAGTGTATTTTTAGAGCATCTGTTGCCTTTCTATAAACAGAATGTTGACTTTTTCTAGTCAGCTCTTAACAAAGGACACAAGCTTATTTAAAATACACGGTCCGAAGATTAACACAAGTAAAATCATCATAACTGGCCCAATCAGGGTAGACACCAGGGTGGTCAGCCACAGAGATTGGTCGAACCAAGACTGGAACCAGCTTTGCTGGGCTTCTCTTTCCGCCTTCTGTTGAGACAGCCTGTCATGTAGCTCTGCCATGGTGTCTCTCACTAGTCCGGTGTGGTCTGCGTAGAAGCAGCACTCCTCTTTCAGGGTGATGCAGAGGCCTCCTTGCTGCATGAACAGAAGGTTGAGACCTTGCCTGTTCTGCAAAACAACTTCAGAGAGTGAGGAGACTGACTTTTCTAGAAAGCATATGAATTTCTCAATTCTCTGTAGATATTCATCTACAGTCATCTGCCACGGCGACAGAAAGCCCGGAGCACCATGACTTCTCTAGACACAGCCTTGAGAAAGGCTGGCCCGAAACGCGTGTGAGCAGCTTCGAGCAGTCGAGTGATTCCAGCTCAGCTCAGTAATAGTAGAGTGATTTCAGCTCGGCTCGGCTCAGCGGCGGCGGCGGGCAGGCAACACAAGAAGCAGGGACGAGATAGCTGGTCCAGCGTTCCACCGAGGCACAAGCCTTTATTCAGGCAGAGCTCCAGCGAAGGGTGCAGGTAACAGCGAATCTCCCAAACAGGGGAAAACCCGGGGTATCTATGGGGAAGGAGAGGGGCGGGGGGAAGCCCGAGATACCTGTATCGGGGTGGGACAGCAGGGGAGAACACCAATGAAACACAACAGCTTACCATATCTAACTCAAAGACCCCTGGGAGCGACACATTGTGTCTCTCTCACAGAGAAGTATCTCCTCTCCAGGGGAGAGCCAGTATCGCCGGCCCAGCGGGCTCCTCCATACTCACAGTCATCTGCAGTTGAGAGAGACTCTGACTCTGGGTTACCAGAGCAGAGACACCAGTGACTGCACTGGTTGCTCCCAAGCCGAGCAGCATTGCTATTGATAGTCCTGTCAGCAGCTCTCTTTTCTGAAGGCGGCCTGCTTGCTCAAGGTACTGGTTCACCTCTTCTCCAGAGTGGTATAGGACCCTGGGGATGATAACAGCTAATACACAAAAGTCAGCAGAGGAGTTAAAGCTTTGGGTATAGATGCAAGGGCTTAGCCCACTGCGGTTGCAAACCCACATGCCAGAAAAGGGGGTGATTGCCCGTTTCTTAGACTTGTCCACCTGCACGGTGGTTGCACAAACTTTTTTGTCAACAACAGTGGCTTTGCCTATGCAAAACCCTCGCCCGGTCATGTGGCTGATGGTGATTCTGCGAGAAGGTGACTCACTGCGACACTGGACTAGGGCCTCAGCATTAGACCACATTGGCCAGTTGTTAAGGGCCACAGCCTCATAGTAAGGGGGTTGTGTGTCATAACACAGCCAGCAGGATTCTGTGGCATTGGGGTTGGATTTAGAGGTAAAAAGGTGACATCTAATATTCGATAGAGTGAATCGAAAGCAGTGGCTTCAGATCTTTGGGGAGAAGCTTCTCATTTATGCAGCGGGTACAGACTATTAGATCATGGGTTCTCAGCCTCTACCACAAGGTTGGGGCCAATTGCTTCAGGTGTCATGACTGGGAGTCGGATAATTTGTACTACTTCACCGGGATCTTTGCCAGGCTTGTGCAAGAATACTGACCACATTCTTCCAGTGGTCCAACCCACATCTGCTGGCTGCAGGACCTGCATGATCATTTTATGACAGACTTTAGATTGGTCATCATAAAAGCCATAAAACACTTGCCCTATGGAGTTGAAACTGGGACGCAAACAGCCTGCTGGACCCCAGGTTACTTGCAGAAACTCGTCTATTGTTTTGCACCCCCAATAGCCACAAAACCAATACCCTAGTTGGCGGCAGTAGTCTGCCTGGGTTGGTGGCTGGGCACCAGTATGACTGGTACAGCTCAAAGCGAGGGTGGATGTTATGAGTTACTATACCAGGGAAAATGTCTCGAATGAGCACAAGGAACCTTGGGGTGCCTGCTGTGACTACCTCTTTAATCACCTCGTTTGAGGCACAGTGTAAGATCCACCTGAATAGTTGATGGGGGTTATGTTCTGCACTAACCTGCTCGCTGCTAACAAGTCCTAAAAGCAAGATTACATACAGAAGTCGTTGTCGCTTGGGTTTCACAGGCTCAGCAGTTTTGGGTGTCTTCAGGTTGTCTGGTGGTTCACCGCCTCCTTCCGGCACTGGAGCATATGCATCATGCGGGCGCCCAATGATCCAGTCATGCAAACAAAATTTCAGCTTCTTGTCAGTTTCATTTTGAAATGAAACTGGTCTGGTTTTATTGACTTAAGTGGACACCACTTTACCATCTCTTTTAGCTGCAGCGTGCCCTCACCCTGTGAGTACTAATCTCTAACCTTGCTCCCACTCTCCTAACTCATTTCTGATTATGACCTTCAGGCCCTCTTCTAGAGCTCGAGTAGCCCAGTGTTTTTGGGAGGGACTGTTAGTTTCATCTCCCCTAGGGAATTGGTTCAGTGCTAACAGTGCAGTTGCTAGCAAGTGCGCCTGGTCTGCCTGGGGAATGGAATTGTTAAAGCTTTCTGATTTTGCTAACACTTCTAGCTTGGCTTTCAAGGTCTGGTTTGCTCGCTCAACGATGGCTTGTCCTGTGCTGTTGTACGGGATGCCTTGCACCAGAGTGATACCCCCTTTGGAGGCGAATTCCTGGCTCGGCTTTGAGATAAAATTTGCACCATTGTCCGTTTTGATTTGCTTAGGGATGCCGAGCCAAGCCATGGCTATTAGCCAATGCTGGATAGTTGCTTTGGAGTTGGTTTTCAGGTGCTGCATGGCTACAATTATTCCGCTGTACATATCCACTGTTACTGCAAGCCATGCTTGGGGTTTTAACAGCTGGCACAATGTAAAGCCTGTTTGCCATATCTCTGAGGCTTTTAGGCCTCTGGGGTTGATTCCACAGGACCACAGTGGTGCCTTTTGGCAGTGGGGGCATGAAGCTACTACATGTTTTGCATCATCAACTGAGATTTCACATCTCTTTGCTAGTGCTTTGGCTCCGATGTGCAGGGTTTCGTGTAGCTGACAAGCTTCATGTTAAGTCCACAATCCTTTTGTGTCAGCATCTGCTTTGTCAGTGCCGACTTGGAAGAACCCTTTGATCGGGTTGTGGCTGCTAACATGAATGACTGATATGGTACCTTTTCAAGAGGAGAGCGCTTCTTCTAGCATTAGAGCTGCTGTAGACGTCGATATGCCGGATCCTGACATAGCCAGGCAAAGCTTGGCTACAAACATTGAATCAGTTACAATGTTAAGATGCTCTGTTTGGAACAGTCCGCATGCCAGTACCACAGCTGCTACTTCCAGTTGCTGGACTGAGAGTGTACGATCAGTCACTTTGATGCAGTGCCACTTGTCCTCTGATTGCCACACCACAGCCGCAGTGGAGGTTGTCGAGGATGCGTCTGTGAAGACTGTTGGTCCTGGCTGGGGCCAGTCCATGACCTTTTGTGGTAGGTCCATGTCAACAACAGCTAGCATCTGAGTCCAAGGGGGCTTTGCAGAATACTGAATCTCTTCGCCGAATCCAACCAGGGCTGTTGCCAGGTATTCTGACATCACTGTTGACTGTGTAGAGAGTTGCTCGCGGAAAGGCAGGAATATTCTGGCTGGTTCAATGCCAAGATGTCTCAGGGCAAGTTTTCTACCTTTCATAATGAGGCTGCTGAGGTACTCAGCTCAGGGGAAAATGCACGTGTCTGTTTTCCCAGGACTATCCACTGTATTGGGTGAGCTTTTTCTGGGGGGCCTTGAGCTAGTGCTCTTACTCCTCCTCCCTTTATGAAATACACATACAGATCGAGTGGTACCTGGGGCTTCCACCTGGCGAGGGAACTTAAAGATACCTGCTGTTCAATAAAGTCAAGAGAGTCCATTGCTTCTGCTGTCAGGGCTTTGTGTTCCCATGGATTTTTCCCTCTCAGGAGATCATATGGGGGGCCATCTTCTCGGGTGGGATTAAGACGATGTTGCGGAGCCATTGCAGGGATCCCACCAGCTGCTGCACATCATCGAGCATTTTGATGTCTCGATGGATCTTTATCTGGGGAGGGGATATGTAAGAGTCTGTGATCCCCACCCCCAAAAAGGTTACACATGGCCCTGTTTTTATTTTTGCACTCATGATTTCAAAGCCATTTGTTTTTAGAGTCTCTGTGATTGTTGACATTAACTGGTCTACCTGACTTCCCGAGGGTGCAGCAATCAGGATGTCGTCCATGTACTGGATGATGGTCACAGTCGAATTGCTATGACAGATCCGTGCTAGCATTCGATCGACTGTGATTTGGCAGATTGTAGTGAGTTGACCATCCCCTGAGGCAGCACTTTCCACTGGAAGCGTAGGTTGGGGTGCTGGCTGTTTGGAAACACTGAGAAAGCAAACTGCTCTCTGTCTTTTTCATGTAAGGGTATAGAAAAGAAACAGTCTTTGATATCAAGAACAGCACAGTTTTGGCCCTCTGGCACCATAGATTTCATAGGTAACAATGTTTGAACAGGTCCCATGGGTTGAATTTTTTTATTTACTTCATGTAAATCGTGGAGGAGGTGAAACCCTTCTCTGGATCATTTAGGGATTACAAAAACAGGGGTATTCCATGGGCTAGTAGATGGCTCTATGTGACCTTGTTGTAATTCGCGGTTAACTAACTCAAGAAGGGCATCTAATCGAGGCTTGGACAGGGGCCACTGCTCGACCCACACCGGGTCGGATGATTTCCAAGAATATAGAGAGCTTTTTAGCAGATGGGGGGCACGATATATTAGCAAAAGCCTGTCTGCACAAACCAGCCTTTGGGTTAAGTCGCAATATTAAAGGCCAAAATCCTTGAAACTTGCCTGTAGAAAGTAAAACAATAGTCCTGTGTACAAGAGTAAGAATGTAAACTTGTGTGTACTAGCCAATAGTAGCCTGCTTTGCCCGCAAACCCTGTAGAACCCTATAAAAGGTGTGCTAAAAATAAAGTTAATCGGCGTTCACAACTACTTCTGTGAAGACTGGTGAATTGCTCGGGGGTCTCTCAACACAAGAAAGCCTGACTGGTGGCAGTGGGTATGCGGCAGTGGCCCTTAGGGTAAATTTGTCACCCCGGCTTTTAGCAAGGCTAGGGCGTCCCTCCCTAGCAGGGCTGGGATTCCTGTCATGACATACGGGAAGAGGGCAATAGTTTTTTCTGGCCCTTTTTCTGTGTGAAGTGTAATGGCTATTAGCTGTGCGCTTCTCTGAGCCCGTGACAGCCCTCCAACCCCGCCTACCATGGGGGTATCCTCTAGTTTCCAGAGTGGAGGCCAATTTATCTCTGGAATGACTGTGACATCTGCCCCAGTATCAATTAGAAAAGGAACACTGATAGATCCAGAGGGGATACTTTGATCACCTGAGGTGTCATAAAGGGTGCAGATCCCCCATACCACTGGCAGGTTGTCACACCTTACTGCCAGGGCCACCCTAGGGTCATGTCCCCCGAGTGTGATCCCTGCTGCCCCTGAGGTAGGTAAGGCAAGGTTGGCTGAGTAACTGGCTGGGTCATGAAAGTGGTCGCCTCTCAGGGGGGGTAAAGGATTTGGGAGCATCTCTGTCCTTGCAGGATTGGCATAACTGGGCTGCCTCGCATCCCAAGTGGGAGAGGACTGTGTGCAAACCTGCTGTCCTCTCCCCCTCCCGTTTCCCTGAGCCTTGGATCTGCATTCTTTGGCAAGGTGCCCCTTTTTCCCAGAAGCCCAACATGGCCCTTTAAATGGGTTCTGCTGTGAGGTGGACACTGCTAGGGCCCCCCCCCTTTGCAATTTGCAGCAACGTGACCTGCCTGACTGCATTTGAAACACGCCATCACATTAGCAATTGCTGTGCAGACTGCAGTTTGAATCGGAGCTACCTGTTCCTCCCCCGCAACATGCTTAATCATCTCTGTGATATTTGCCCCTCCCGGTAATGATCAGAGGATTTCCTTGGTTGTTGAATTGCATTGTTGATGCAAGCAGTCTGCCATGACTGGGCCTTTTGCCTCTGGGGGCAGGGCCGAGGAGTCAACAGCTGCCTGAAGGCGGTCTACAAATTGTGTAAAGCTCTCACTTTCATTTTGCTTTATGGTAGCCCATGGTGATGACTTAGCAACAACTCTAGAGGCTGAGCAAATAGCTTCTCTGGCCACACGAGTGGTTGTCATAACTTCGTGGGCCCGCATACCCTGGGCTTGTGCCTGAGGTGTAACCATGGCTGGGTCTGTGCCCATTAACCGCGGCAGGCTGGAGCCGTGTAGCGGATGGTCTGCCCCAGTTACTTGGGCTAGGTATCTGGCACAGTTGTCTTCCCAATCTTGTTTAAAAACAATTATCCCTGCCCCATCGAAAAACAATCTGCAAATGTGTTTTCTATCAAAAGGGAGCAGGTCGTCACCCCCAAAAAGACCATCAATAAGGAAGGTGACCATGGCAGAATTAAACCCTTTTTCTGAAATTGCTTTAACAATCGTTTTAACTTCTTTAGGATTTATTGGTGAGTGAACTCTGTCCCCCCTCAGACACCCGAACTGGGAATACTAGCACATCTGGGGGGACCCAGGTGGTACATTCTGCTCTTATCTGACCCCAGTCTGTGAGAGGGGTATCCTCTCTCAGTTCTTTTTTAATGTGGAGGGGGATATTCTTGTTTATCTTTATTGTTTCCTCTTCTGAGGACTCAGCCTCCGACCATTCGTCGCTAGTATCTCCATCAGAGTCAGAGCTCGACTGGCTAGCTACTTCCTGTTTCCCGTGCCCTTTTGTTGGGCTCCGGCCCTGCCTACCACCCCTGTGGGCGGGCTGTTCCCTCCCTCCTGGCTCTCCCCGCCCTTCAGTCCACCCTCCACTCCGCCTTTCACCCCACCTTTGACTTTGCCCTTCACTCCACGCTCTGTTCCTCCCTCTGCTCCCCCTCTATTCCCCCTTCTCTACATTCTTTTCCCTCTCCCTCTTTACACCTCCCCCGCATCCTTCTTCACATTCCTTATCTCTCCCAATCTCCCGACTGTGTTCATCTCTCAATGCCAGCGTTTGCTCTTTGTTTTCAATAAGGACATTCCTTTCCCGCTGTATGTCTTTTTCCTCAGCGCCATTTTTAAGCCCCTGGGGGGATGCTTCCCCCCTGACTTTGTCTGCAACACCTCTGGCTTCTTCTATTAACTTTCTCCAAAAATCTCCTGCTTTCTGCTGTTTGTTTGAGAGCAGATCAGGGTTCAGGGATTGAGAGGACGCATCGCCCTCTTGTGTCCCCTTTGGCTCAGGTGAGCCGCTCTCGCCTGGGGGCTGTAAAATCTGAGTGGCCGCTCTGACCACAAATTTTGGGGTGGCCAACAGACAGTTTCTTGCCTTCCAGGTCTCTTTAGCAAGGGTTTTAGTACATCTGTCCCACACCTTAGGGTGGATAAACTTTACTAGCTGATTTATGACCCCAATATACAAAAGCCTTGCAATAGCAAGAGTAAAAGAATTAGGTTTACAATTTAATTGCAATCTGACCTTTATCAGGGCTTCCATCTTCCTTCTGGATGCAGGGATGTCTCCCTCGCCAGGACTAGTCCAGCTGGTCCTGACCACTACTCCCGTTTTCCAGGTAATCCTCGCTTTCTGGGTTTGAATCCCGCTTTCTCCCGGGTTTCCGGCACCAAATGTTGCCTTTTAAGCAAGGCAAACACCCTGGTTCAAGGAACAGCATGGTGACCAACACCCACGTCACTCGGTCCATTACCCACAGCATCAATGTATTGCTAGAGAATTTGACATTTCATAACCTAGGGTCACTATGTTACTCCCATCTGCTTTCATCACAGCTAGGTGCTATTGGCTAATTGCAGGAGTCATTACCATACACTGTAGAGGAGGGGGATGATTATCTTTCCGTTACATCCCAATATCTTCCGAACCTGCTTCAACACTGCTGGGCCCTTGCAGGGAAGAGAATAAACACAGCATCAGAGGTCCCTTCAGTAACTTGTCGATTACCATACAAGACCTTGATTGGAGACTGACTTAGAATGGTCAAGGAGATTTTCTGGCACATGTTATTGAATCCTTCATGCATTACCATCAAGTCTTGCTGTTCATTCTTGCAAGGAGTCAGTTAAACCTGGTAAATTGGAGTGACTCTGAATGTGCAGGAAAAGTTTTTCAATAATGAAACAAGGTTGCATCATTGACCTCTTTCAAAGGTGAGAAATTCAAACATTTGGTTAGATCTGCTATATAAGCAGATTAAATGACCAAATTCAGGGGTACTTAACTGGGCTAAACTTGGTTCGTGACCTTCTAGCACTTGCTGTCAGACTTACCCTTCCAGGTATCAATAGCTTTTCCTCTTTTCCTGTTTCTCCCATTTTTCAAATTGTTTCAAATGAGCAATTAATTCAGACAGCTTGGGTGCTTTTTTTTTTTTTTTTTTT
>NW_015379321.1:0-2645 GCF_001522545.3 Parus major | reverse complement strand
TTTGTAGGGGAGGCAGAAACCCTTCAGCAAGGTGACTCCTAAGGCCCGAATTAGAAACCCAAAGGGGGTTCGTAGGGGGAAGACTCACTTCCCTGAGCTATGAACCCAGAGAGGGGTTTATAGGGAGGGGCCACCAGCTGTGGGAGGATCTTTCCAGTCACTAGGATTGGGAAGAACGGGTTAGAACCTGTCAAGCTAGGTTTTTTTACATCTGAGTTGTTTGTTGTTAATGAAATGTGTATTTGATTAATGGACTACTAATTGTTTAATGGCAGTTGAATTGTCATTTAGAAATTATCGTTTGGTCTGCAATATATATATGTATTGAGTTCTGTTTATTACATAAGGATAGTTTGTTTTGGTTTAATTAGTTATAAGTTTGGTTGCCCTTTATTGTTATTACCAAAGATCAGTTGTTCTTGTTATAGTTGGTTGATTTTAGTTTCGGAGTCACGGGTGTCTGGGGAATGAGGTTCTGGGGTGAGGGTTAGCCAAGAGTCCCCAGACCACTCCTCAGGGAAGGGGCGGCGGAGTCCGCCGTTTTAGGAGCTTTTTGTGGCAAGGTAGTGGCCATTTTGTGAGAGGCTGAATCCTCTCAGGGAGGTGGAAATATCTTTTTATTGACCGCCATTTTGTTTTTACCTGATTACATTTATATTTAATTATTATTTTCTATTGTCCGCCATTTTTTTAACTGATTTTTTTAATTGTCTGCCATTTTGGTTTTTTATTTGATTATATTTAGTTATTGTGTTTGATTGTCCGCCATTTTGTTTTCACTTGATTACATTTATATTTAATATTGTTTTTAATTGTCCGCCATTTTATTTTTACCTGATTACATTTATAGTTAGTTATTATTTTCTATTGTCCGCCATTTATTTTTACCTGGTTACATTTATATTTAATTATTGTTTTCAATTTCCCACCATTTTGTTTCTACCCGATTATACTCAGAGATCATATTTACATTTAATTATTTTCAATTGTCTGTTATTTTGTTTCTACTCTAATACATTGATAACACTTCATAGGTATTTTTGATTCTGGTTATTAAAGTGTGAGGTCACGGGTGCGCTATCTCGTTTTTGTTGAAAATAAATACATATCGAATTACATTACTTAAGATTACTAGATTTTGTAAGAACTTGATTCTGTCAGTGCCTTTCTATATCTATAAATAGATTATTTAGAATTTCCAGGACCATAAATCTGTTTCTCAAATATTATCTGCTTTTCTTTAAGTTACTATCTTATTTTTTACATTTTGAGTTTTCACATTAGGAAACTACCACCATCTTATTTTGCCAGTACTTCTCTTTGTTCATTTCCGTTTTCCCATGCTATTCCGCCATTTTAATTTATATCTTCCCACATATCCTTTTGGTCATCCTCATTTTTTCCCACGCCCTTCCTTATTATCAAGCCACCTTTTGCTGGCACCATTCCTGTTTTTCCCACGCTTTCTTACCCTTATTTTGCTAATTTATTTACCACGTTGNTGTCGTTCTTTCCCGCCGTTCCCAATTAGAACGACAAATCTCCAAAGCCCTTTCCAAGCTGTTGGAAATCTGTAAGTGTAATATAAATGTAAATAAGTGTATTTGCCTTACACTTTTTACTTTTGCAGGAAGTGTGGTGAAAATACCAAAGTGAGCTGCATGGGGTTTGTGCAGGATTGGACCATTGCTTGCTCAGTTTTGCCAATGATACTTGTACGAAGAGAATCTGAATTGAAAATGGCAGTATCAATGACGGAATTTCCTTGATGAATCTGATTCCCAAAGATCTACATGATCCTAGTTACCACAAAGTAAAACCACAGCCCTCGGTAACTACAAGCAAAAGTACGTGACATATTACATGAGGTACAATTACATCTTTTTGGAAAACCAGTAATTTTTGTCTTAGAGTCCAAATAAATGAAACTCATGTAAAAGTCCATCAGCTGAAGACATTGATCTTTAGCTTCACTAGATGTCTTCTTGAATCCTGAAACATGTGTCCCTTTTCACTCCTCAAAGGTGATGGGTGTCTGATGTGACTGCTTGAACCTGCTGATAATAAAGCACAGGCATATCTTCTCCCAAGTTAATAAATTAATTAGTCATTACTGTTATTAGTCAATCAACATTTAGATTTGATAATTAAAGTTATAAGGGATCTTTTCCTTGAACTTGGGAGGTTAATTAAAGTTGTTATTGTTAGAGAGTTAATTGATATGTTTAATTATGTTGTAAGATTGTTAAGATAATTGTTGAGTGTATTTTTAGAATGTTCGGGGTTGGTATTGGATTGGGGGTTGGGCGGATAAAATGGGGGATTGGTAAGAGATATAAGAGAGCTTATGGGGACATGGAATGGAACATTCAAGAACATGATGTCATCAGCAGAGTGAGTAAGGATTGGAAGAAATATCCACCAATCATTCGACGCCCTGGGAAAATGATTGGACCAGGATGAACGTGGCTATGGACCAATCAGAGCCCAAGAAAGCAGCCAATCCTGAGACGGATCCAAAACAGACCAATCCAAGCCTAAGGGAGGGTATAAAACAGGGTGTTACATGTTAGCGGGGGCTTTTTCTTTCTTTTCTTGTGGGGCTTTTCTTTCTTTTCTTGTGGGGCTTTTTCCGTTGTTGTTCG
>NW_015379320.1:45761-57203 GCF_001522545.3 Parus major | reverse complement strand
GCCCCGTTATGACATCACAGCACTGAGAGAACAAATTTCACCCTTGCTGTCACACCACAGATGGAACAAGCCCAACTTACACCTACCTGGAACACTACAGCGGTGACAGTGCCAGTTTTCTCCTCTCTGTGACATAACATCAAAGACAAGTCTGAATTCTTCCCCTCGGATATGCCACAGCAGTGACAGCCTCAGTTTTCCTCTCTCTGTGAGGTCACACTCATGAGAGACCCAGTTTCCCTTGTCTATGACATCACTGCACTGACAACTGCAATTTTCGCCTCTCTGTGACACCAGAGCGGTGAGAGACCCATTATTTGTGGCATCACAGTCATGACAGCATCAAATTAATCTCTTTTTGTTACACCACAGCAGTGACTTATTTAGTTTTCCCCTATGTGTTACATCAGAGTAATGACAGGCCCAATTTACATGTTTTTATGACAGCAACGCTGTGGCAGCCTCAGTTTTT
Organism: Parus major; assembly: GCF_001522545.3. NCBI lineage: Eukaryota > Metazoa > Chordata > Aves > Passeriformes > Paridae > Parus > Parus major. Next base: position 56,731 of record NW_015379320.1, on the reverse strand, counting down.
TCCTCTCTGTGACATCACAAATGTGAAGAACCCAGTATCCCATCTCTGTGGTGTCACTGCAGTCACAAATCTAATTTATGCCTCTCTGTGACATCACAGCCATAACAACCCCAATTACATCCCCTCAGTGGCAACAGACAAGTCATAGCACTTGTGTAACTCTCTGACTGCACAAGATTGATCACTCCAGTTTTCCCCTCTCTGTAACAACTGTTGAGGGTTAGGTGTCCTTTTTTTTTGTTTTGTCCTTCTGGCCTGCCCGGGGAATTTTTTACCCATTATGTGCTGAGACAACCTAACTACCGGTACTTAGGCGTGCTCACAATGGACAAAGAGTGGCCGGGCCCAGGGTGGGGAGGGAAAGGGGGCAGAAAAAGAGGGTGGGGACAGTTTTTTAGCTGGGCCTTCTTCAGCTTCGGGGAAGGACGTTGGTATGCTGGGTCGCGAAGCTGCAGTTTGAACATTCCATCCCCCCATACTCTTTCATGAATTAAAGGGGATATTTCAGTGTATCATTGTCCATTTCCATGGCCCTACCAAAAGAACTTTCAGCCCCATTAGGGCATCTCCTCATTCTCAGAGTGATGTGAAATGGGAGGAGTGAACTGATGGCAGGATTTCCAGGCAGCTGGTCTCAGAGAAATAGAAAGCTGTAAAAGAAATAGTTTTCTTGTGAGAAATTCCTTAGATTAGCAGAAGAAGACCTCTGTTTCTGTACAAAGACTGATGAAAGGATTATTGCAAGAATTAGGACTGTTTCAACCACCAAAGTTTTTTTGTCTCTATGTTGTCATGTGAATAAGGGAATGGTTGAGTTGTGGGGGAGAAAAGGGTTGTTCTGAAGGTTTTATTCTGGTTTCTTATTCTTGTACATTTTGTTAATAAACTTTCTTTGTTCCTTTTAAGTTTTAAGCCTGTTTTTCTCTTGTTCTAATTCACATCTCACAGCAAGAAATAAGTTTTGTAGTGATTTTTTAGTTTCTACTTTAAAACCATGACAGGAGGGTATATAATTTGGTTTTATTTAGGAATATGCATTTTTTAAAATTTATGGTATTTAGTAGTGTTTCTGGGGTTTTGTAGTGGTTTAGATTCGCCAATTTGAGTTTCTTGGCCAACGTACCAAATAATGTGGTGGGTTTAGCACTGGCTAAAACCACCAGTGCACTTACTCATTTCCTGCTGTGAGATACGGATTAGGAGGAGGGCAAAACAGGCTTAAAACCTAAAAGGTATGAAGAAAACTTTATTAATGGGACTAAAGAATAAGAAGCATCAGAATAAAACCCTCAGAACCTTTTCCTTCTCCTGTCTGACTTTTTCTCAACTGACAACGTAGAGACAAAACCTGGGATTTGAAATTAGTTACCAGCTTTATAATAATCTTTCATCAGTTCTTGTAGAGAGAGGAGCTTTCTCTTGCCATGCCATGGAGACTTCTCCACAAGAAAGAATTCTCTTATGGTTTTTCATTTCCATGAATAGCAGATGCCCAGGAAGAAATCTGCAATTGTAAAACACCTCCCATTTTTACAGCACTCCTACAGCTGTGTTTATGGGCCATGTCAAATTCTGGGGTATTATTTTAAGGATGAGCTGTTCAGAAGCAAAGATTCTCTTCATCTATCTCTGCGATCATCTTTATCTCTGGGAACAGAGGTCTTCTTCTTCTCTCCCTGGGTGTTGTAAATGAGACTGGATCACTTTTTCTTTTAAAAAGCAAACTCATTTATTAAAAAAAAAAGAACCAAGAACGGCTGAAGATGAGGCCCTGGGATAAGCCCAGAAGCCTACACCAACAAGCTGGATAAAAGGAAACATTATACAGCCCTGTACACTGCTACATTTTCTATTTGTCCCCTGCCTCTCTGTTGCCATCGTCTGCCCTGCAGTAGTCAGGGAGGCAGGGAAGATGTTATAGCATGGAACAGAGGAACTAAACCAAGGCTCCTTTCCTTGCTGAGATGGAAGTTCAGCTTTATTCCAGGCATCCTGTGAAGAAAGAGGAAGAGTATAAATAAGCACCTCTTTTTGAAGGCAGGGGGAAGAGGGAGGGTTACATTCACATAGCCAATAAAGAGAACTGGGGAGAAAGAGATAATGGGGGAGGAGTTAACACTCTACACTTCAGAGGTACATCATGAGTTACACCATTTTTCTAAATGCATTACAACGGTACACCACAGCAGCTGGGTGTTCCTCAGGACTCAAGTTCTGTCAGAGGACCCGAGTAAAACTCTCAAGCAATCTTTATGCCCTCTGGAGGTTTGTGATTGATGCCTTCTTCAATCCTCTTGCTGATTGGCTTGCTATCAGTCATTTTATCTGTCTTTACAGGTAGGTATTCTGGACCAATCATTCTTGATTCTCTCCACTTCATTGGTCATCTTTCCTCCAGTTAAACTTCAAGGTCCTGTCTTCCTCCGTGGCACTGTTTTCCAGAAAATTCCTCATATTCAATTTATACCCCTCCTCCTATATGGACCAAACCAACCATTACATCATCTTACACCCGTATATTAATGCTACCATTAAAAGATAGTAACTTGTAACTTTAACCACCAGAAATTAGTTCATTTTTAACACTGGTGCAAAGGGTCTTCATAACTCTCTCTTTCTCTGTGTTCAAGCTTCTCATGGGATCACAGTCTCTGCAGCACCCATTTTGCTTCATCAGATACCTCTGCTAACATCTGCAGTTTGAACATTCCATCCCCCCATACTCTTTCATGAATTAAAGGGGATATTTCATTGTATCATTGTCCATTTCCATGGCCCTACCAAAAGAACTTTCAGCCCCATTAGGGCATCTCCTCATTCTCCTTCCATCTGAGACTTGACTTCTTTTTCACTGACCTTGGTGTCTTCATGTTGTCTTTTTACATGTCATCCTTTTTCTTTCCCTGGAGAGAGGATTAAGGTCTGCAGGTCTCATCTGTGTAGTGAAAGGGTTAATTAATATCTTGCCCAGTGGCCACAGCCCAGAAGCAAAAATAGAACTTTCTCAGTCTTGTCTGTTTTTAAAACATGGATCTCACAGAGGAGGACCCAACTTCCAAATGATTCAATCAGTTGTCTGTCTCAGAACTAGCCAGCTATTGTTTTTTTCCAGGCACAGAGGAAGCTCTCAGCAGCTTCTCTCAGAAAAATGATTTCCATGGATGGTTACTTACTTAGTAAGCTAAGTATAATTTAATGCAAAACCATCACAGGGTTTTTTGTTGGTTGGTGAAGATATTGCCGTGATTTTGTTGATGATTTTGGTGGGAATTTGATACTCGTTTTGTGGGGGTTTTTTTGGAATTTGATTTTTAAAGTAGATTTTTTGATTGATAAATTTGTTGTTTAAGAGAATTTGGATGATTTTTTTCTTAAATATTTTTGTTGTCATGTTTTTTATATAATGATGCTGATGTATTGTATATGTTTTAGAGTTTATTTTTTAGTGTAGTGTTGAAGAACAGCTTGCTTCTCGAGGCCATACCTCGTTGGAAGGCCTGCACAACCCTGACTTTGAGCTAGCATAAGTCCTTGGTAAAATATTGTATCAAAGAAATGAAGAAGACTAATTGTTAATAAGACAATGAAGAATAAGAATTTACGATGAGAAATCTGCTTAATGTATCTTAGTAAGTTTTAGTAAAAAGTATCATAGAGCTCAGGTGTTATGAGCTGGACCAATAGAAATGTAGAAATTAATGTGTGAAAAATATCAATTATCCAATCATAGTAGAATACAGATCGCAAGTTACCTTTTCAAAACACTATAAAAATGTAGCTAAGATTATAATAAATTTGGAACAAGCAGCTAAGTCACATTGGGTCGTCTCTTGGTTCCTAAACCCGTCTCCTACAGTATTGAGAGTCTGCCAGCTATTCACCAGCCTTCACAGAAGTAAACGTGAACACAGTTTGTTTCTATTATTAACACACCTTTTATAGGGTTCTACAGGGTCTGCAGGCAAAGCAAGCTACTATTGGCTAACACACAGGTTTACATTTTTTCTCCTACACACAAAGATATTGTTTTGCTTTACTCTCTCTTCTGCAGGAAGGTTTCAAGGACTTTAGCCTTTAATATCACGACTTATTTCAAAGACTGGTTTGTGCAGACAGGCCTTTACTAGTGTATAAAATCTATCAACACTACAGTGTAGTTTGAATTAGTTTATGGTAGATGGCAGGACTGAGTTTTTATTTTTGGGGCAGTTGGTTTTAGGTGTACTGTATGTTTTTTTAGGTGAAGGTAAATTGAGGTTTGTATTTTGTTGTTAGAGGAATGGAAAAAATTTATTGGTAATGGTAATAGTGGTGTATTATTTTGTTGTTCTGGATTTTAGTTTGGAATTTTAATGTTTTTGGTACAGTAGTGTTTTATGCTGGAGTTATTTTATTTAAGGTATGATAGTCCATAGTCAATTTTTATTTTTTATAAGTTTGCATATAGGTTAAATGGGGGTGTTGAAGGTTGAGTGGGTTTTTATTGGAGATGTAAAAACACTCGCTCGCGGTGAGAGACTTCTCCAGGGTCAAGCTGTTCAAGTATAAGCAATTTATTATAAGGGTAAAAGGAGGGGAGACCTGTGTCCGCCACCAGCCTCGGCGTCCACGTGGTCCGGGGGAGGGGAGAGAGCACAGGTAGGGCAGGGGAGGTGAGGTTGGAAGAAGGAGGGAGGGAGTAAGAGAGACAGAGGGAAAGAGGGAAAAACCAGAGGGAGAGAGCAGGGAGGATGAGAGGGGTAGGAGCAGGGAGAGGGGGCTGAGAGTTAAGAGTGGGGGAGAGGGATAAGGGGGAGGGGTTCAGAGGTAAGAGCTAAGAGTTAAGAGCTAAGAGCTAAGAGAGCGAAGTCCTTGTTACAATCCAATATATCTTTTTATATCATGAATATTCTAATTCTTAGTAACCAATCACCATGAGACACACCCACTAAAGAATTTACATACAACCTATGAGCTTCCCTATATTAACATACAGTGTTGCATTTTATACTCTACAGAGCTTTACAAGTTTTTTCCTTGCTTCTTTACTTTTGGACTCTTCTTATCAGCAGAAGGACATTGTTTCATCAACAGGGATTCTCCTCTAGCAGGTTAGGCTATTGTTCTTTGGTTAACCAGTACTCAGTATCCTATAACTCAAAGCAGGCTTTCATTTCTACTTTGATTCTAGCCTTCATATTTTCACAAACTAGTGCCAAACAATCACATTCATAAGGTTTCCCTGTTTCACCTTCCCCAACAGGTTTTGTTGGTAATTTTTTTGGTTTTAGCTTATGGATTATTTTGTGTGTGGGAAACATAGTATGTTGAGCTACTTGGTATTGTTGGTGGTGTATGTTGAGGTGGTACTTGGTATCTGTTTTTTTTCTTACAAGTTTTATTTCAGATGGGTTTTTTGATAGTTTAGGTAAGGTGTTTGATTGATTAATGTTTTTTGTTTTTATAATAGTTTTTTTAAAATGTTTGAGGTTTTTTGGGTTTTGAAATACTTGTTTTGGAGGAAGTTTATGTTTAGAACATATGAGGGTTTGGGGCTAGTTATAATGGGATGGTGTTTTAATTTATTTTTACTTAGTTTTATTTTAGTTTTTAATAGGGTTAAATTTTGTGCTTTTCCTGTTATGTTAGAAATGGGGGGGGGTTCTATATTGTGATGGGATTAGTGTATACTGCATAGTAGTGTTGACTAAGGTTTTATAATTTTGTGGGATTGATGTGTTAGGTTAATGAGTTTATATAGTTTAGAAGATACGGGGGTTTTGGTTTTCATTTGTTTAGAGGCAGGGTTTTTTTGTTTTGGTTGGGGTTTCTTTTGGGTATATATTTTAGAGGGTTTTTTTTAAGGGGATTGGACGTGTTCTTTTTTCCCTCCATTCTCTGCCTGCCCCTAAAGTGCACTGCAGCCCCGGGCTGAGCTTGGAGGCAGTGCTGCTGCATTGTGGATGGAGACTGGCACTGCCACTGTCCCCTTAGCCAGTGCCCTGCCCCTCGCCGGTGAGTGACACGGGGCAGTGGCGTGGCTCCGCAGCTGCAGAGCATGGGAAGGGTAAGAGGCGGAAGTGAAAGTCAAGCAGGGCGCTGTCTGCAAATAGAGGAGAGGGGTGAAGGAAAGTTAGCAGTGCAAAGGTACGCAGCCGGGCTTGAGTGCATGGTCCATGGCAATGCCAAGAGTGGCTGCTGTGTGGGGTGGTGACTGAGAAGAATGACAGCAGCAGGGGTGGCCTGGAAGGGTGGAGCATGTACCTGATGCCCTGTAAATGCCCAGATTGGTGAGCAGCCAGAGTGGTGAGCAGCGCGCTGCTGCCAAGGAAGCAGAGGGATGCCAGGGCCATGGAGAACAGCGGGCTTGAGTCCTCACACAGCAGCACCAGGACACGGAGATGGGGCCAGGGACGGGTCTGCTAGGGATGGGGAAGGGCCAGCACAGCCCCAGGGTTGGCATGGACACATGAAATGTCACAGATGAAGTAAGATGTAACTGACAACTTTATTGAAATACATGATAAATATCAAAGTATAATTTCTGTCTTTGTGTGATAATATCAAGTTTCTTTCAGTTTCCAGATTTATAGCTCTTATATATTCTATGACATCTATATATATTCTATGACATGAAATATGCCATTCACAATTTATAAGATACAGATTCAAATATACTCTTTTGTACTATTTTTAAATTATACCATATTATACATTGTGCATAAAACACATATATTACATAAAATACACCGCTATGTAATACATTTTTAAGATATTAATTATAAAAAGGCATCATTCTGGACTAATAAGTTTATATTCCTTTCCAAATTATATTTTTACATTTTTATATCTTGCACATATAATAGTTTTTAATTATTATTTATTAAGTATAACCAATAATATACTGTTCAATTGTATTACTCTACAATAAAGTTATTTAAATGTAATAATAAATATAGAATTATTTCTAAACTCTTTCTTTTTGAAATCCATGTGCATCTGGCTGGACCAATCATCCTTCAAAGGCATCTGACGCTGCTTCTTAGCCACACCGGAGCTCCGGGCTAGCTCTGTGGTGCCACTCCAGCACGGGCAGCTGCCAGGAGTGGGGAACCGCAGGGGAAAGGCAACCCCACTGTGGAACCTACAGAGCACCGACCCCTGCCGGGCCCTGCTAATTCAAGCGCCGTGGGTAAAAGGACGGAGGAGGCTCAATCTGCTGTACTTCCCAGGAACAAGTTTATTAGGGCGAGGGAACTGAGGCAAGGGTCCAGGCCCGGACAACAAAACAGGAGAGAGAGCCCCGAGCACCCCTGTGCATCAGGTTTTATCTTAGGGGTGGGTACAGTCCAGGGTCCAATCAGGGTTTGTGAAGGAGGGGGAGTAAGGGGAGGCGGTCATAACATCAGGGACCAATGGGAATATAGGGAAGGCGGGAACATAACATACTGACCAATGACACATCGAGGAAGGGATGATGAACATAGAAGGAGCTGGAAGGAGAGGAGGGGTTTACAATGATGGATGGGGAGAAGGGGCAGGGTAGAGGCGATTGCTGGGGAACTTTCAAGAAAAAGGGGAGGGGTTAACATTATTGACAACTAGGACTAAACCAATACACAACAACAGGAGGGAAGCAAGAATGTACCAGCAAATCTTAACAAAATCACATAAAAGAACTGCAACAGGCATCCATCCTTGAGCAGTTGTAAGGCTTCGGGAGGGAAGAGTGTTAATTGATACAGTGAAGATGGATATAATGAAGTGATCCAGTGAAGAGGGGCAGGGTCTGGCAGGAGGCCTGTGCCTCTGCCCCGGCTTAGGGCTGTGCTTGGCAGCAAGAGGAGCTCTGTGCATAGGGTGCTTATATGCATATGTGCAGCTCACCTTGCTCAGCCCAAAGAGCATCTCTAGCAGGAAGCTTTCCTTCACCCAGGCCACTATCTGTGCTCCTCTAAAAACTTGCCCAACTTACCTTCACCCTGATGTAAATTAAAGGGCCAGGAGACCTTCTGCTCCAATTAATAAGCCTTTATTAGAACTGGGCCTAGAGGTGGGGGCTCGGGGTGCGCGCCGCCGCCGCTGCTCCCCGTGGTCGACGCCGAGGAGGAGGATCACGCAGGCCTGTCGTCACTCACTGTCGGCAGGACTGGAGCCTCTATCCTCGCCGGGATCGCCCGGAGGCTCTGTCTCAGGCTCGAAGGTCTAGGGGTGTCTTCTCTTTCGAGTCCTGCCCAGGTTATGGTGACCAGCTTGCGGGACTGAGATTGGTGCATCCAGTCTCCCCATGTCCCTGATGTCTCGGTAGTGTGGTCCTCCAGGTGTTTTTCTAGGGTGGCTCGTTGTCCAGAGCTGTCTCCGTTCCCAGGTGGTAATATGATTTTAATATGCACCCGTGCGCAAGTCTTTATGGGAATGCGGAAGTTCCTCTTTGGGCAGCAGCGGCCAAACCCGACGAGTTGGGATGGGGTAAGGAATGGGGGTACAGCCACAAATAAGAACTCCTTAACAATGAACCCTTTCGGGACTTATAACACCAAAACCTCTTAACGTGAGCATACAATTTGAACCTCGTAATTTTCATTTATAACAACCCTCCTCCACATCATCTTATATGTTTGAATCCATCTGGCCATTGTCTTCTGCACCATTTTCATGGTCTTCCACATGGCCTTTATCTCCTTGAAGCCCTTCTTTAAGTGAAGTCTTCTGTACTCAATTTCCAGCCTACACCTCAAGGCCTCTTCCCTAGCTCTCCTGGCCACAGCTCTCTGCCTCCTGGCTGCCCTTCTGTGCCAAAACCAGAGAGCCAAAGGCATAAGCAGCACTTGGGCAGCAGCCCAGAAGGCCCATAGCTGCAAGGCAGCTCAGAACAGGGGTCTCCAGCCAGGCTCAGGTGGCTCCACGGTGCCCTGCTCCAGGTGCCCCACATACTGCTGCTATGCTTGCTCATCAAAGCCATTCACCACGGACTGTGGGAACTAGAAGATGAGCAGCGCTAACAGGGCCAGGACTGATTGGTCCACCATGGTCTGCAGGAGAGAGATAAGGCTTTCAGTCAGGCTACTGAGGGAGCTTGTGGTGGCTGAAGTTAGGAGTGGAGGGCAGGAGGCAGAGGGACCCTGACAGCCGGCAGGCAGCAAGGCATGTCCCAGCAGGCCAGCAGCAGCCTAGTGCCCTTCCCAAGGCACTGGCCCGGGATGCAGGGGGACAGGTGCAGCGCTTGTGCCTCAGCCCTGGCCCAGCCCTGCCACATGCATACTCACTGCTTGCCCAGGCTGTGCTGGGCAGCATTACCTGCAGGGGCCTTTTATAGCTGCCCCCACTGTGACACAGCCCCACTGATGTCATACATGCCAGAGGCACCACAGCTGGGCCAGCACTGTCCTTGGAACCCAGCCCTGCTCTGTGACTGTGAGTGGGCCCAGCAAGGAAAGCCCCAACACCCACTAGGTGCAGCACCTCTGAAAGGGAAAGGGCACCCAGGGGGTCCCTTCACAAAGCAGGCAGAAGCCCCCCTGATATCTTGTCAAAGAGAAACAAACAAAATCAATCCTGTCAACTATAATCAATAATATCAACTGTGAAAGCACCAGAGATGCTTTTGTGATGGTGCAGGTTTTTCTTCAAGTGGGGTAAGTGGATGTGGCTCAGTTTATTCCTGCTTGACTATTTCTGCACCCAGCACCTTTATCGCCTCTGGGAAATACTCCCATTATCAGACATCAGTGATAAGGAGCTGTGGCCTAAACACCTCCAGGCTCCTTTAGGTCAAGAAGTAGCACATCGGTGGATCCAGCTGAGAATTTTTGCTGCTTTGCACAAGAGCAGTGCCCGGGTGTTAGCAGGGATTGGGGCAACACAGGGCATATGTGTGAGACGGTGGCAGCCAAGAAAGCATCATAAACAAGCAAAAGCATTTGCATGAAAGGAAAAGCCAAGCAGGGGATTTAGATGCTGCTGAGGAGAAACAGCTACAGTTCAAACACTTGCAATTCACAGGGTGGAAAACACAGAGCACAGCACTGTAAATAATAAGGTGAAAGTCAATGAGAGGAAGTTCAACAACTTGAGTTTTATTTTCATGAAGCCACATGAGTGGTTTAGCCACAATTCCTACATGAAAGATTTTGATTGCCAATCAATGCTCTGCATATGGCAAGTACCAATATTTACACTTACACACACTCCTGAGAGTTAGGGATATTCAAGGAGCTGTTTCTGAAAAAGGCAACAGCAGCATTTTTATTGCATCCCCTCAAACACAAGCAGTAGTCTTTCACTCTTCACCCCTCAAGAATCTTCAGGAGATCACATAGGGAATCCCAGAATCATATAGGTTGTCGAAGACTTCTGAGTCCAATCTGTGACTGATGCTGACCTTGTCATCCACCCTAGACCACTGCGTGCCTTGTCCAGTCTTTCCTTAAACATGTCCATGTCATCAAGGAGCAACTTACAAGGCAACTTGAAAGCCTTGTTCACCTCCACTCTGTGTAATGATTAGATACTAAAATCAGATAAGCTTACTAATGTTTCATGATTACTTGAAAGGAATAAAAGACGTGAATTCAGTAATATGAGGCTTTAAACTTAATTCCTTTGAGAATTTTTTTCACTGTTGTGTAAAATGGAAGTGGAATAGAGTTCCTGTAATTGCTGAAGTTGTAACTGGAATAGTTTTCCAATCTATTGCATTCAATGGAATCCCTGCTGGCTTTCATGAGTGGTAAATACAAGAAATATCTGGAAATTATGACCTAACCATGTGTCGTGGTTTAAAACCAATAACTAAGAAAATTACTTATTTCTTGCTGTGAGATATGGATTAGAATAAGGGCAAAACAGGCATAAAACTTAAAAGGAATAAAGAAAGTTTATTGACAAACAACAAGAATAAGAACACCAGAATAAACTTCCAGAAAAACCTTTTCATCTCCTATCTACCCACTATTCCCTCGTTCACATGACAACAGAGACAAAAACTTTGG
>NW_015379320.1:18240-45396 GCF_001522545.3 Parus major | reverse complement strand
TAACAGAAAGATATTTCAGCTAAATTAAAGCATCTTCTTAATTCTCTACCTTTCTTGAAGCTTCTTTTCTTTCTTGTCACTGGTAGTTTATAAAGTCTCTTTTCATGTTGATCACTCTCCTTTTCTCTCTCTGGATAAAAAGATTAATCCTCAAGTCTCATCTGGGTAATGAAAGAGTTAAAATCTTGCCCAGGCTGTTGTAGGTAGTTCTGTGGCCTCGGCTGGTGCAGGAACTGGAGCCATCTGCGATGGAAAGTTCCTCATCTTCATCTGCTCTGGAGAGGGTGGTCATCGTCTCTGCTTGCTGCAGGCCCAGAGCCCCTCTCCTTCTTCACTCGGCAGTTTCTGGTGAATTCTATCACGGCAAAACCTGCAGCCAAGCCAGGAACCGGCCCGGCCCAGACAGGGCTCGGGACAAGCCCCCCGCAGGCCCCATCTCCCAGCCGGGAGATGCAGCAGGCCCGGCCTGGCCCCCGCCCGGCTGCATGGCCGGGCAGAGAGCGAGAGGCCAGAGCTCTGCTACCTTTCACTACCAGGAAACAAAGAGAACTCAGAGAGCTCTGGTTTTACACTTTAAGGTAGGGTTCACAAGTTAATCCCACTTTTCAATGGCCTAAACTGCTGTCAGTTCTCAGCAATGACCGATAACTGGTCAGGAGAAAAGACTCCAGGCAGTTCTCAGCAACTTCAACTTTCTTAAAGGTAAAGTAACTTCATGACACCATGCAACCTTAGTTATGTATCTGTTCCTGAGCAGTGCTTTTACTCTAATGGTATAGTGGTCATGTATGAAAATCGTCTTTTTCCCAGAGTCCCGACACATCCTTCCACACTCAACCCCCATGTGCTGCTCTATATGCCTATGTGTGTATCACCTTAGTATTACATATTCAGCCTTAAGAACTCAGATCGTTAATACTGAAAATAATTATGTTTTTAAAGGTACTTTGCAATAGAGGGTTACTGCAGACAAAGCAAAATTGAAGGAAACAGGAACTTGTCCTTGGACATATTTGAGAAAGTATTACATTTCACTTTCTCCTTTATATAAAATTGTTCTAAGGTAAAGCTAAGTCAACCAACCAATGGACATTGCTACTACATACCTTTTGAAAAAAATTACAGTATGTATATATTCTATTGTCAAAACCCCAGGATGATTGTCATAATTAGGATATAGGTACATTCATACTTTGGTATGAATGGCATTTGACCTATAATTTTGGATAATTTAAACAGCTGCTCATTATTTAGGAGAAGTCTTAGTTATAAATAATTATCCAGTTCTCCAAAGGCAATTTTTAAAACTAAAGGAATCTTCACAGAAAATAAACCCATGTCATCAGCTAGAATAAAGGTTTATACAAGCATAGGAAAACATAAGGCTTCATTAGTTATTAATTTGTGAAGTGAAGCATGTCTGTGAGAGAAGTGGGAAGACAAGAAGCATCTCTCTGAGGCAGAAGTGAAAGAGAAATGTTAGAGAGAAAGGGTATAAAACCAAGAACACAACTTGAATGGTGCTATGGCCTTGAAAAAAAGCTTAGCTGGGCTCTTAATTCAAGACTTGGCTTAGGTTAAATATAGTAGATTTTGGATTTTACTATTGAATAAACAAGAAAACAATCAAACATCTCTCCCTTGGACATCTCCAGACATGGAGACTCCAAACCTCCTTAGGCAGCCCCTGCCAAGGCCTGACCACCCTTTCCATGCAGAAATTCCTCCTGATGTCCAGCCTGAGCCTCCTGTGACCCAACCTGAGGCTGTTCCCTGTCCTCCTGTCCCTGTTCCCTGGGAGCAGAGTCTGACCCCCCCCAACCCCAGGCTGCTCCCTCCTGTCAGGGAGTTGTGCAGAGCCAGAAGGTCCCTCCTGAGCTTTCTTTTCTCCAGGCTGAACCCCTTTCCAGTTCCCTCAGTCCCTCATCCCAGGACTGGCTCTCCAGCACTTCCTTCTGCAAGCAAACATTGACTAAAAAGCTCTAACTATGGTCATACAGAAGCCAGAACAGAGGAGATTTTTGACAGAACAGTTTATTTGCTCCCTTTTGAAAAAAAAAAACTTTATTCAGACAATATTGATCATTTCCCTAATACAAATATATAATGAAATGTATTCTGTTTGGGGTTTGTTTGTTTGTTTGTTTGTTTGTTTGTTTGTTTTTGGGGTTTTTTGGGGGGGTTGTTTTGTTTTTTGTTTTTTGTTTTTTGTTGAGCACAAGAATTGCAAAGCAAAACCTGTATTTTTTCACTGAAGACAATTTCCTTGACAAATTCTTCATTTATTGGGCACTAGAAATACTATGCCCTTACATGTTAACAGCTATCTAGTGGGTACTTGTTTAACTGTTTAGCACTGAACTTGAAAATGTTATGGCTTTTGGTAGTGCCTAAGCCAATTAATTTAAAGTGTTATGCCATTTTAGAAGATAATTATATTTTGTGAAAGGAGCCAGGATTGAAATCAGTTTGTCTGGGTTATTTTTAATCAAATTAATAATTTAAGCCTCCAAATCAAGTCCATACTACACATAGAGCCACACCCTTATTAGATGAGCTGAACACCTATGGAAGATCCATTCAGGATCTGTTAATAGCATTGACAGCCTGAAGAAATGAAATAGAGAGTACTTCTCAATTATTTGTCTAACAAATTCCTGTTAACATGTAGATATGGAGATGCTTATTTATTTACAGTTCAGGTTAATTTTCAAAACAAAACTCATTGATTTTTGCAGTGCTAGGAACTCAATGTGTTGTTGCAGTGAAGATATTAAAATATCAGATTTTGGCAATTAGGTATTATTCTCATGAGATAGTGGGAATGTAGCTAAATATTTTTATTTACTTTACAAGATCATAATTACACCTACCAGAGTTTTCATGTTGAAACATGATTAAAGCAGATCTTCAACCACGAAGGTCTAAAAACTGATTTTTTTTAAAGAAAAATAGAAAACAAAATCAACTATAAATTGCTTTTCCCACTAAATATGAAAAATATAGTATGAACTCAGTCCTGGTTTAGGGCAAATTCGTGAAGAAACCTCTGAATGGGGTCCCTCCAGAAAACAAATTCAAGTGCCCCCCCTTCCTCAACTGGTTTGGGAAAAGGCTTCCTTGGAGAAAAGTGGGAAAAACCCTGTTTATTTAGCAAGCAAAGTGTTCACAAGCATAAAAAAAAAAAAGAATAATATTAAACAATAAAATCTCTTGCTGTTCTGAAGAGATGGCAAATTCAGAAAGTCCTTTTTGTGGGTTGTAGCTCAGTCTCTTATCAGTCCCTCCAGCACTGGAACACAGCGTTCCAGGCCTGGTGGGCCACAGGCACAAGCTCCCAGTATTTTCCTGGGTTTTGAGTCCAGAGCAGGGCTGATCAATTCCAAGAAAAATAAAAACATCAGTCTGGGGAACTTCTTTGCCACAGCTAGCTAAAAAACTAACTAAAAAACAAAGAAGAGCTCTCTCCCACTGTCTGTCTGTACTGCAGGCAACAACAGTCCAGAGAAGGATGCGGGGGAGTGAATGCAGTTTCTGAAAACAAACTGTAACAAATGGAATTGATTTGTGCTAACTGGTAACTAATTGGAAAGTTATTATTATAGACGATCAAAAAATTACTGTTACAATGCAGATGTACCCCTTTACAGATGTTATATGTCAAAATTAAGGTACAGGATGTAGTTTGGAAGATAAGTGGTGTCTCAAGACTAAAACAGCCTTGAGATGGACAAAATTAGAACAACTTTAGGCATTGGGCCTGAAAATCAGTAAATGTAAGACTAATTATTAGACTTACATAACACAATGCTTAGTATGCATGCGCAAACCTGTAAGGTTATCCAGAGGACAATGAGGAAGAGGAGAAGCCTTCACCAAAAGACCACCAAAAGAAGACTGAAGACCCCCTAACAAGTGAGTCATGTGCCATGAAGAAAAGTGAGGTGAAGTCAGAAAAATCGGAAATAGGAGGAAACTTATGGGAAACATTAATGAATATGTATAAGCATACAGTATGCAAGTTTAGCTTGAAGTGTTTTGTTTTGTATGTGAGGCAGGGTAACAAGCCTTCACTGTACCCTGGTCGGTTTTGCTTATGCTTTACCCATACTTAATCACTGGCCAACTATAGTCATATATATATAGATATATATATAAATATATATATATGAATATATTTACTAAATTGTATTTTTTTATATTACGTTGCTATTAACTATTTTTGTATCAAATTTATTAAAGTATACTATCAATTAGCTAGACTTAGTTGTCTGAAATTTGAAAGTCATTTATAACAAAACTCCAAGCTTCTTCTTTCCCCCACTTCACTCTCAGAAACAGTCTTAGAGGTGCAGAACTTAAAATCATAATAGCATAAACTGAACAGCCAACTGGGGATACTGATGCCTTGAGAAGGCTGACCTAGAACAGAGTAAAAAAAATTACTGAAATGCCTTAAAGGATACATCTTTGGCAGTACAAGAGCCTGGCCAGGGCTACACCCAAGATGGACCTAAAAATGGTCATAAATAATATAAAAAAATAAAAATAAAAAATAAAAATAAATAAAAATAAAATAAAATAAAATATATATAAATAAATAAATAATTAATGGACATAAAATGGTCATGAGGTCTCACAATTTTGTAAGTTTTGGTCCATCTGCATATTGGAGTTAATTGTCCAGTTACAGCTTAAGATTATGAAATCACATCCTTCTTGTTTTCCCTCTTCAGTCGACCATTGTTTATGTTTTAGGTCTGAAACTTGTAACAATTGTCCTTGGTATCAAGGTATCAAACTAGAAAAGGAATTGTTTTGTCTACCTAGACTGTGAAGAGAGCTCACTAACACTTAATATGAAGCTCAAATGTACTGGCACATTTGCTCAAATAGGCAGCACAAAAAATGAAAAATATGAAAGCTAAAACTTAAGGCATCAAAACAAACATCATAAAGTCACTCTAGTACAAATTCCGGAAATAGGGCTATCAGAGACAGAGTATTATTTAAGTAACATTCAGTTAAAAAATCCTCTTGTAAATCTGTGTATGAATAACAGTGCTGTTTCTTATAAATGAAATGCTAGACTTGTCAATACAATATAGCCAATTTATTAATTTGTTCAATAAAACATGAGCAAATGTTACAGCATGTGAGCGTCTTGAGGGCCTCTGTCCTAAGCAATGCACAAATTCAGGGCTTGAATGGTAGTCTCTTATACCATTCTAGGCACTTCACTTCCTCAGATTTTCAATTATTTTCTACTTGCTTTTTCTTCATAATCAGCAGTTGTGGTTTTTGGAGATTGCTGGGAAGGTGGTCTGAGATGGTCTTCTGATGCCTTTCCAGCCTCCCATTCTTCTTTTAAAATATCATTTTTCAACTAGCATTATTTTGGTTATATAGCTTGTTTAAGCAAGCATATATATTCTGTTAGTCAGCATACATTCTGCAAACCTTCTTTCAATCATTTCACAACCTAAAGCTAGCATGTCTAACAATGTCTTCATAGGGCCTCTTCTTCAGTTATTAGAAAACTCAAAGTCAGCATGTTTCAAAATGTCTTTGTAGAGCTTCTCAGCTCATGTTAGTCCTACTTCCCCATTTTAAGTGATTACAAATTCTTCCATGCTCAAAAACCCCAAATTTATAGCTTGTACAAAGGATAGTTTGAAACTTATACTACAAGGTAGCTTAAAGCTTATATTAATTACTTGTCAGTAGTTACTATTTTGTTTTTAAAACAAACTGTTAGCTAAAAGCTTACTGCTACATAATTACCTTGTTAAACCTTACTTCCATGCCTTACTTTAGCTGATTATTAAAACTTTTCCTTATAATGGTCTCTGTCTGCATTGCTCAAAGACACACATACATAGGTGGGCGCTATTCAATTGACATGAATCACAATTTGATTTCTCACGTGTTCATGGAAGTCCCAAGTTTTTTTGTATGAAGCAGGTAAATCTTTAAGCTTATTTTTCCAAAAGATGTTGAGTTCCACATATGGCACTTACTTGTGCTATTTTGGAATCATATAGAAACCATAATTCTTGTTTACAGAAGATTCTGAAATTGGGTAAAAGAGAATACACAAAAGTCACTGAAATTAAACTGGCATAGTTCAGAAAAAAAAATTGAATGGAAGAATGTTCGGCTAAAAAGGTTTTAGAAGAAGATATTGAGACAGCTACAGCCGGTCAGTAGCTGCACAGATACTTTCTTTCTGACACCAACTTTCCCAGCCTAGCTCATCAGAGAATAGAAGTAAACAAGTCCCCAGGTATGATAAGGATAGATCAGATTTGAACTCAAACAAGGGACCCCAGCCAATCCCATTGAATCATGAATGCATACATATCATTGGCCAGTGAGCTGGGCGGAGCTAAGACCCCAACCAATCAGATGTGTAAGCAGGGGAAATCTGAAGCCCCTATAAAAGGGGCTATATCATTTATATTATAATATAACATACAATATATTCTATTGTTTATATTACAAGTATATTGTTATTCAAACAATAAACTTTGGCTGCTGTTGCATGAACCTCAGTGTGTTCTGTCATGTGCTTGTCTCTGAAACAGCAACAGACATTATTGTGGATTTCTCATTATTTAGATGAGTAAGTAATAGCATTGTGCAAGGGGGCCTAAAAAAATAATGAGTCCACTCTAAACTCCTGTGGATAAAGAAGAAAAGAGAAGAAGCTGCAAAATACTTTAGCAAGGTCTCATTCACATATCTGATATGGGACACGTGGGATGTATTTGTTTAGAAATACATTCTTATTGTAGGATTAAAGCTATTCCTCTCTGTACATCTATGAGTGAGAGACTTCAGACTCCACAAAAACCAAACCAAAACTGCAACTTTAATCTGTTAAGATGTGGGAATCATAAAATAAAAGATAAAAAATAAATTTAAACAAACAAACAAACAAACAAAAAACAACAAAAAACAAAAGCACACAGAAGTTTCTTGTAGGTGACCACTGTGTAGTTTGACACTACATAAAGACTTGGTTGCAAAGAGGCCCAGGGATGCTGCTGTTGTTGGTGATGCTCAGCTGTTGCCTGGTTGTGACAATCATCCAGAAATGTGTAGAAACTCCCAGGGTCACTCTGAAGCTCCAGCCATTTGGGCTAGTCTTGGCTTGGGAGGCATTAGTAGAGTGAGGGGAGAGGACCTGCCCCTTTTGGAGACTTCTCCATGCTTTTATGGTGAATTATAAATGAGCTGTAAGTGAGGAAGGGCTGGAATACTATTTTAATGCTCATGTACAGTGCATCCCGAGCTATGGGTGGAGGGGCACAGGGAGAGAGAATGGTTCTGCCTGCTGATAATTGCTGAGATTGCTTTAAGTGAATGCCTTTTTATCTTTCCCTCTTCCACCCAATCACATACTGATTAAAGCCATTTAATTTACTGCTTGAAAAGGAAGCAGCACTTCTTGTCCTTGCATAATTCTCATGGGGGCTTCTGGGTGGCTACCTGAGCTATTACTGTTACCTTTCATTAGTTACATCCAGGGAGGTGCTGGGAATGTGGGCAGGGAATAGGATTACAGAGTGCATCATATCCTTCTATGACACCTTTCCCTGGAATCCCTTCATTGCAGCTGCAGGGTGGGCTCTGTGTGGGAGGCCCAGGCCAGAGCAGATGACCTCACCACGCTTTGCATGCCAAGTGTCTGGACCTGTGGTACAGCAGGGTGAGAGACACCCAGAGCCAGAACAGGAGAGTAAAAAGAACCAAAGGAAGTTACATTCACTGAAATGTCCAGGGTCTGGATGAGCTGTTGGTGAGATGAGTGAGAAAGCTGCATTCCTAAGTTCTGAATTATTTAACTGTACATAAATGTGTTTTAATGTATTGTATGACACCATTCATCCAGTGTTTTTGTTGACAATTGAGTGAAGATCTTGTACTTAGCTAGCAGTGCTCACTCCATGAGCTGAAACAGGCCAGGCTGGCTGTGCTGCTGTCCAGTGCCTGCAAACGGAATAGGTGTGGGAATATCCTGTGCCTGGGCTGTAGGTAGTAGCACTGTGTCTGTGTGTGCAAACATGCAGCTGCCACATGGGTCTCTGCTGTGGGTGTGTATCACTGCCTGGCCTGCACTGGCACCTGGAGGGAAGGGCTTGGCGGGAGTGACAGTTCCACAGCACTGCCATTTTAGAGAGATGGGGTACAAGTAAGCTCTCTCCTCTGTGTGTTATAATTCATTTATCTTTGACTTTCATGAGAGGAAAAAACCCTTCCTTATGATTGTTCAGCCTGGATAAGAGAAGGCTTTGAAGTAACTTGATTGCAGCCTAGCAGTGCCTGAAGGAGATAAAGGAAAGACAGAGAGAGACAACTGACAAGGGATGGAGGGACAGGACACAGGGAATGGCTTCCCACTGCCAGAGGGCAGGGATAGATAGGTTGTTGGCACAGGGTGTCCAGAGAAGTTGTGGCTGTCCCTGGATCCCTAGAAGTGTCCAAGGCCAGGTTGGACAGGGCTTGGAACAGCCTGGGATAGTGGAAGGTGTCTTTGCCATGGCCCATCCTGACTGGATGATATTTAAGTTCCATTCCAACAAACCCATTCTATGATTCTGTAATAAATGGAATTGATTCGTGCTAACTAAATTGTAACTGTTACTAAAGTTATTATTAGAAACTATCAAGAATCAGTGTTATAAAGCAGATGTACCCGTTTGCAGATGTTACATGTCAAAATTAAGGTACAGGATGTAGTTTAGAAGATAAATTTTGGTGTCTCAAGAACAAGACGGCCCTGAGATGGACCAAAATTAGGATGAATCTAGACATTGGGCCTAAAGATTAGAAAATATAAGGCTAATTAGTAGACTAACATAACACAACGCTTAGTACGCATGCGCAAACCTGTAAGATTATCTGTCTCCTTACGGACTTCTTGGTTAGGTTCTTTTTCCCTTTGAACTGAAGATTGACGAGAGGGAGGCAGCTTTCTCTTATTCGGTCTTGGCTGTTTATTCTTTTCTTATCAGCATTACAAGGTACAAGGAGCTATGTGCACTATGATAGAAAGGTGTAAAATGGCTAACAAAGATCCTCTTCAAGGTCTTTTATATGTCCATTTACCCAATTAACAGATGCCAACTAAATTATTTTTCTTAGTGACCCAATGACCCAACACCTGTGTACTGCACTGCAACATTCTTTATCCAATCACTTACTACTACCCAAAAACCCCTAGGAGAAGAACATGAAGAAGAAAGAAGAAGGGACAAGAGGCAACACCCTAAATCCTCCATCTTGTCTTCTGCTCTCCAAACTACGTTTTCACACAGTGATTTAAAAAACTTTCTAATCTCCACTCTTACACTTTTTCCATCAAACTTTAACATTTGTTCTCAAGTATCACCATGTAAACATGCTCATGAATTTCATGTTATATGAAATTCAGTGTTTCTTTGGATCCTAGAACTAAGTATTAGAAACAAGGGCACACACTCTGTATCTCAGACTCCAACAGTTATCCAAAGGACAACAAGGAAGAGGAGAAGCCTTCGCCAAAAGACCACCAAGAAGACTGAAGACCCCCTAACAAGTGAGGCATGCGCCATGAAGAAAAGTGAGGTAAAATCAGAAAAATCGGAAATAGGAGGAAACTTATGGGAAACATAAATGAATATGTATAAGCATACAGTATATAAGTTCAGCTTGAAGTGCTTTGTTTTGTATGTGAGGTGGGGTGAGAAGTCCCCTCTGTACCCCGGTCAGTTTTGCTTATGCCTTAACCATTTGTAACCACTGGCTAATTATATTCACATATATATATATATAAATATATATCTGGATATATCTACTAATTTGTACCTTTTTACTAAATTGTATTCTTCTATTATTTTTTATTCAATTTATTAAAGTATTTTATCAATTAATTACATTTGATTGTCTGGAAATTTGAAAGTCATTTATAACAATTCTATGGTCTTAAACCACTACTCAGTACTTGTTGGAGTCCAAGGGAGTTGTCAACCTGACTGGTGTTACCAGTGCTGAGATACACAGGCAAAGGTGAACTTTGTGCAGAAGAGTTCAAGTTCAAGTGCACTGAAAGCCAGAGAAATATGTCACCTCACACAAGATTTTTAGCTGGTGATTGCTCACTAAATTTCTTCTCTCTAATGGTGATTGCCTGTATATTCTCCTGGTGGTCTATTATTACATTATAAGATAAGTGTCTCTTGCATGAGTGGCACTTGTGGTAGCAATTACTTGTGGTTTCAAGGGCAGTGTCACATGTGTTTAGTGTCTCTGTCTTTGGTGGCAGTTTTATCCACTAATGTTAAATTTTTTTTTCACTCAGGGTAATAGGTAAAATCTCCATCTCTGTTGCAGAATTCTCTGGAGTCCTTAAATCAGAACAGTGACATGTACCAGTAATGACAATTTTAGGTGTGGTAAGTGGAGTGACAAGAGAATTAAAACATATCAGCAAGGTAAAGAAATCTGTCTTAAAAGCCTCTGCCAGGTTTTTGCTATGAAGAATTTAATCTATTTTATGTTGAAAAGGCAAAAGTATATTTCAGAGCTTTCTGTAAGTCAGAAGCCAATTCATCCTGTGTGGAATCTATTGACAGTTTTTATCTTTTTATTATAATCATTTTGGTTTAGTACACTTAGCAGTATTACTTTTATTAAGGAAGAAAGGCTTCATGATAATATAGCCACTAAAATAACCTGTGGCTTTGAGCTGTTCTGGTCAGAACATTTAGGTAATAGATAGAGATCAGTGGGAACAGTGGATTAAAATGTGCCAATATACTGGAGGAATGATCTGCAATGTGATTAATTCTTCGCTCTCCACATCCATTCTCACATGATGACAGCACCCATTGTCAATCCTGATCTTCCTGCCTTCAACAGGCATAAAGAACTTGTGCTGCTTTGCCCAGTGCAGGCAGATGGAAATGTCAGAAACACAAATAAATTTAGCCAGTCATTGTAGCTTCCATCTTTTAATTTGGACCTTTCAGGGCCTTTTTGTGTGGCCCAGTTTGTTTAGGTCAATGAGAATCATTAATTGATCTTTTTAAAAATTACTTTTTTTTTTTTGTCTTCCAAGTACAAGAAAAATCCATCAATTCACATGTAACTAACCAAGTAATGTAACTAGTTTTAATGAGCCATTTATATGATGTGGGAGAAAATTTTCCATTTAGATCCTTTCAGTGAAGAATGTAGTTTGAAGTAGATAAATTATTTTAACTAACTCACATTAAGCATTCATAAGTACTTTCACACTTTACAAAACCAGTGGTTTCAGAAATTAATTAGTATTTCTTGAAATAGGACTACCTTTAAGAACTCAAAAGACAGAAATGTAGTCTCAATTCTTAGACATCATTTTACTTAATGCAACACACTGGTTTCCTGACATTTAAGGGTGATATCTCTGCTTATTTTAAATATTTCAAGGTGGTTATGAAAAATACTTGGCCTCTGAAGTTATGGTGAGAGACCTCTAGCAGTCAGGATAAGGTTTTCCCATATGACTCCCCTTTTAGGCATCTTAATGAATGCCAAGGAATTAAATGCATATTTTGGTACCCTGCACTCTGAGGTGCATGACTGATGGTGTTCATGTGTGTCAGAGCCTGGTGAGGTGCAGGAGGAAATCACTGTGGAGCTCTGTATGCAGCCTGTGTGCTCTGATGGCTCTTGGGTAAAGGCAAAACCCTGTGTGCTCTTTTTCAGAGCTGAACTGCTGCAGTGCTCCTGTTGCTGTCAGTGTTCAGCTGCGAGCACTTCCTCAGGCACAGACAGTTGCTATTTCCCACAGCTTTTCCCTTCTCAATGGAATTTATTAATGCAGGACATCTGACACTGCCTTTGTTCATGGTCATACAGTGATTCATAAGGACAGTGTAAAGGAAACTCATTTTTGTCACTTGTTTCTTGAGAACTGTCTCTTGACATGCCTTGTGCTTCCTCACCTGCATCAGTCAGCAGTTTTATAGGACATGATCCCGTTTCTTCTGCATATTCCCCATGTAACCCAAAGGTGCAAATCTGATAAAATCAGTGATGATTTTAGGGATGATTCCTTGCAATTCTCAGCATTATTTTACATTATGTTACCAAGGAAAGGATTCACTTGCTGGTTCCTAAGCAGACTGGACTTTCAGCATTAACAGATTTAAGTCTGTGCATGAGAAAATCAGCGCCTTGTACCTTGTTAGGAAGTTTGGATTTTTGTATTATCACTCAGCATATTTCTTCAGTTCATAACTTAAATATTGTCTGCTTACTCACATCTATATTCTTGCATTATCTTCCTTTGGATAACCCTCACTGGTGACAGCATCTACACATAATAATTTCCAATGAATTTATCTAGAATCATGGTGAATTTTGCAATAAATTATAATAGTTTAGTTGTCTTTAATTTCAAGAGATGAATTAGCTGATCTGTGAATTGAAGTGGAGGGTTTGGGGGTTTTTTTCATCTTTTTAAGAGAATTTCTACAGAACATGAAACATTGAGACTTGGTGTTTTTTCAGACCCAGTTGTGTTTATTTTGCAGCTTTTTTGGGATTGCAGTGGACAAAGTTCATAGGTTCTTGCCCAGAAAATACCCAGGAGACTCTAAAAGGCAGATTTTTTTGCTATGCAAATAGAAAATTGAGTCCTTATATCAGTTTCTTCACGCACATAATCTTTTCACAATTGCTTTTCTATGACTGTCAAACACATTAATGCCAATTTAGTTGCATAATGTGAGTAATCAACATTTCTAGAAAACCTTCCCCTAGACCCATGTACCTTTTATTTGCTGTTAAAATTGAGTTTATTGATGGTTTATTTTCCATTGCCTATCAGGCAGATGTTGCTCCCTCTCCTAGGGATTTTTCAGCTTTTCCCAGTGACTCTGGTTTCATGACTTGCCTGATGTTTTGTTTCTCTGCTTCATTTTAATCAAAAACTGGAGATATTGAGGAGTTTCCAGAAGCAACAGGAGTACAGATAATGTTCTTGCTGGAAAGGTGCATCCAAGAGGAAAAGATGAGGAAACCTTGAGCAGAACATTGCACATTTACATGTGTTTTCTACGCTCATGTGTGTTTCCATCAGCGTCTTCCACTGGCCCTGCATGAGGTTATCTCAGTTGTTTCCTATGCAGTTAAGATGTTTTTCAAACAGAATTAATAATTCAGAACAAAAAGTCATAAGCTGGGCCAAAAATCCATTCATTAGTATTCAGCACTCGAAGCCTTCCCCACTGGATGAAGAAAAGAGACTGAAGGAGAAAAAGGCCGTCCATATGGAGGATATTAAAAAGAAAATGTTTGTAAATATTGAAAAATCAAATACCATTACCTCAATTTTAGTGGATTTTCCAAAACTTTCTAACACTTAGTCATAAAAGAGTAATTAATTGCTGTTTGGTTAAGGAATCTTATTGATAACAAATAAAAGTTGATGAAAGTTGGGGGTTTTTTGAGGTTTGGATTTTATTTGGGGTGTTTGGTTGGTTGGTTTGTTTTGTTTGGCTTTTAAATAGTGTTATTTTTTCTAATGTTGCCTTTAAACAGAGCTAAATAAAAATTTTAGGAGGTTTGAAACAGAACTATTGATGGACAGCCCTGGTTTGTTGCCATGCCCTAAGTGGCTGCGCAGTAAGAAAAGCTGCTGCCCAATCTTGTGTCTTGCAAGCCTTGGTTAAGTGGCAAGAAAAGGTTTAGAAGAAAACCCTCTGTGCTTTTGTTTGGTTTTAATTCAGTTTTGCACTTCCCAGAGGTGTATCTGAAAGGGGGACAAATTAAACCATTTATGCTGGAAATGATTTATTTGCTAAATTAGGTGTTATAATCTAGTGACAAAATCAAAATTGGGGTGATTTGCAGGGTTCTGTTTTAATAAAGAACAGATGTGGGACAGTCACTTGGGAGAAGGAGCTACTGACAAGCTGACCACTCAGTTACCTTGTGGATATGACTTTTAACCAGCTGAATAAAAAATAATAATCAAACTGACCGGAAAGTACTGGGAATTATCCATCTCTAATAATAAAATAATTTGAAATTATGAAGCAGTGCTAAGCTGAGAATACCCATATTGAGTACATTAGGTCTGATCACTGTCAAATAGAAAGAAAAAAGTATAAGAAATCTGAAAATTATATTTTATGGATTAATGACAGATATTATAAACTATGTGTTTGTTTAATTTCTGACAAATACATACATTTTTTGTTTGTATTAATGACTGTTTCTTTTAAACTGAAGGAAAAAAAATCATGGAGTCTGGTGTCTTTACAAATAGTTAATTTTATTTTCATTTCTGTCTGGTAGAAATTGGTCTATACAAATGTTGTAGGACATTTTATCAGTTGGTAGAACATCTCCATACCTGCCTGCTTCCAAGAAACTCCTGAAACTTTAAAATTGAAAGACATTACCTATACTAATGCCTATATTAATTATTAATCAAACCCTTTCCTAGCAAGGTTCCAGGTGTTAGGTGTGGGAAGGATTAAAACAGGTACTGTGGTTCCTTTTTTTAAATGATTAATCAGATGTTTGGGTGCTTCACTTTTATCAATTTCATCACCACTACCCTGCTTAATCACAAACCCTGGTTTTAATCAGTGCACTAAAGCTGTTCTCCCCACTCTTTGGTGCGCCTAAAGATTGTCCAGAGGAACAAAACTTGAATCTGAAAAGCAAATGTCACTATTCCATTTAAACTCTTGCCAAACATACTTTTGTAGATATTAGGCTGAATGAAACAAGTCTATGACACCTTCAAAATTCCAGTCTATTCTCTTTAAGGCTTTGAATTATATTCCCTCTACATAGCAGAGAATAATTCCAAAATCTCCACTCTAACCAAGTTACATGTCATCAATTTAAATCAAATCTCATAATTAAATTTCAGATCAAATATTATTATGGTGTTTTTTTCAGTCTTTTTTTGAAAAGACTTTGTGACAATCTGAAATATTAAAGGCCAGAGAAGACAGAGCACTTCTGGAAATGCAGTGGCATAAAAACTGGGAATGGCAGGAGTGTTTTGGGCTGCTCTGTGGACTTATATTAAGTACTTCAGTCAACAGTGAAACACATATTTGTGGATTTCCTGCAGCATCAGTGTCATCTATTATGGTGCAATATGTAGATATCTTGACAGAGGTGTGCAATATACGTGACAAAGGGCTGGCAGAATGAAATTGGAATGAAATTTCCATTGAGAGCACTGTCTAGGTGCTTGACAGGGCTTCTGTGTAAAGACAGGGAAGGACAAAGTGCTTCAATTTCATTTATTTCTCATATCCCTCCTAACAGACATGATTCCCATATGATTATGGGCAGATGATTAGGGATGGATTTCTGGCATAAGCTGGCTCTCGTTTTAGCCACATGACCTGTCTGATAACGTGGAAGCTTGCAACTGCAATGAATTATGAGACTTTTACAGACTTATCCATGATTCAGGCCATAGTA
Source organism: Parus major (assembly GCF_001522545.3). Classification (NCBI taxonomy): domain Eukaryota; kingdom Metazoa; phylum Chordata; class Aves; order Passeriformes; family Paridae; genus Parus; species Parus major. The sequence goes on along the minus strand of NW_015379320.1, from coordinate 29,910 downwards.
AGGAGGAAATGGACCTTTCTCTTTGATGTGTGTTCTCCAGTATTCCTGAGCATGCACCGTCTTATGTGAATCCTGGAGTGGACTAGGATGGAAGGGACCTTAAATACCATTTATTTCCACCCCTCCTTGTATTTACACTGGTATTAATTAATATTCAATTAATAAAGTCTGAAAAAAAGGAAAGCCAGCAGCATGTCTTGTACTTTAAGCTGATTTGCGATCAGTTTAAGTAGTAGGTAAAAAAATATGTATGGAAACATTTTAGAGACCCAACACAGTGCCATGAATATGCATAAATTTAACTAATTTGGGTCAGCGTATTCTACAAAAGAAAATATTCTTTCTCTTCAGATTTCTCTATCCCTCAGTAATACAAATTTCTTTATATCTGAGCCAGCTATTTCTAAGATAAGCCAAATAAAATTAGATTTCTTCTGTGGAGGATCTGACTCCCTAATTGCAAATGTAAATATTGCCAGATGTACTGCTCCCCTGTTAAATTAGTAAGTCATTTGAAAACACAATTAATAATAGGCTGGATATCTGGCCCTTCTGCTGCAAACAGATTTGGACAAACCTTAGTTTAGACTCTCCTATTTTGATGTTGGTATTTTTGTATTTGAAATTGCGAACATTCCTAATGCGCACTGATGCAGCCTGAGAAGGCTGGATGATCCAGTGGATGCAAAGAAGAGGATGAGAGAAAGTTATTTCGATCCTACTGGTGTTTTTTTCTTTTCCTACTGTCTTCTAAAAATAATTATATAGGCAAAAATATGTCATATGTTTAAAAAACGCATTAAAATCAGCATTCTATTCTGGCTACATCATTTCACTGACAATTTTATCTTCCAGGTCAGGTTTCAAACAAACCTCTTTCATAAGCAATAGGTAAAGAAAATGTATTTATTTGTAGAAGCTGGGGAGCTCTGAAATTCAGGACTTTGTGTGAAATAATTGTGTTGTAGATTATATTCTCTGAAGGGATGAAGTAATAATTAATTGCAAGTAATCTGTCATATTTAGTGTTTCTTAATCATGAACAGACCCCGACTCACCCACAACACAAGAACTTATTTCATTATGGAAGTATAAATTTTCCTTGGAGACTGGGGTGTTTTGTATTAGAGATTTGAGAGAAAGACACACATAGAGTTTTAATTAAAGAATAGTTAATGTTGAAAAAATGAGGAAAGATTTCATTAAACCATTCAGCTCCTGTGGGAAGGTAAGGGTCAGTAACACTGAGAATCTGCTGCATCTTTCCTTGTGTAGTGGAGTTAAAAAAAATAGTTCTTCAGAATGGATGTGTTGACCCTATTTCTCCTTTTCCTGCCCCTCCATCCAAAAAATAAGTTGCTTGTTTAGATTCCAGGGTAACTCAGAAAATAGAGCAAGGGTGGACTTGTCAGGGGGTTCATTTCATTCTCCCACTCACTTCTGCCTCCCTTGCCAAGTCCTCTCTGCTTGTTTTTGTGTTTACACATGTGCTCAGTAGTAACCAAAAAGCACCCCTTTAAAATAAGCTATGCAGGTTGTAAACATCTTTCAAAATCTGGTAAGTGACGAAACTAAAAAAATCATGATTTTCTTTGTCTTTTTCTCCTTGCTTCTAATTATGATGCCTAATTATTAACTAATTATTAACTATTTGAATTATTATTTTTTCCTCTAACTTTCACTAATCTTAAGCAAAGACAGTTTGATCTCAGAACACCCCTAACAGCCTGGGTTATATTCCCCTCAGTAACTGATAGGTTTATTGAGCAAATTTGCTTTGATAGGCAGATCAGGTTGGGAAGAGAAATGATGTTTTCAGACTGTGAAACTCCGTTGCAGCTGGACTGAAACAATTTGTCACTAAATATGGGACTTCTTATGGAAAGTGTTGCACTATTAATTTACAACTTCAACTCTAAACAAATTTTTAAAACTCAGATAATTAAAAACACTCTGGTGCATGCCATACAGGAAGAAGAGAGACACTCAGGTATTCCATAGAGTTCTGAAAGTGGTTTGGTGATGAGTCTGGAATCAAGATCAAACTCCTTCTCAAATGAAGCAGCTGGTTGTCTAATATATTAGATGTCCAGTCTAGACACTTCTAATAATAACTAAAGCTAGCCTGGACACTTTTACTGCTTGTTTTGCATTAGAATATATTCTTTGGGAAGCCACATTGCTACCCTCAGTGCTTTGTCCTGCCTGTCATTCCCCTCCCCCCCCCCCGGCACAATTATAGACACTCCTTATGGCTCCTTGGAGGGGCACTTCGCCAGATATGCAAATATGAAGATGGTTTGAAAATGCAGGATGCAAGTAAGTGTGATTAGTAGGGCAATATAATGCTCCCAGAGGGGATGTGCTGATGCAGGACTGGAACCTGCTGCATTTTTCCTTGGGAAAGACAATTTCCCTCCATTACTACTGGATTCTCTGTGCTAGGATTAAAGAACAAAATGTATAACCCTGAGTTCAGAAGCCCCCATATCTGTGTTTTGATCCTTGTTAAATTATTAATATTTATAAGATTTGAGGTTATGTCACACTGATCATGAGGTATTCCACAACACAAAGAGTGGTTGGCCGGGGTTCCCTGGTTGGAATAGATTCTCCAAGCCCACTTCAAAACTGATCCAGCTGTCATACCAATAGTGTTCAATTGCCAAGTCAAAAGCGACTCAAACATTGATTCAGTACAGAAAACATCTGGATCTGTTGGCAAACAATCTATCCAGGTAAAGTCAAGGTTTGGCCAAGGCCTAGGCTTTAAACTGGAAAGATGTCTCTTAACTCATTTTCAAAACAAGGTTCTTAATAATAGCAGCCATGAGAGTCTTAAAGCTCAGCAAACTGTTGAAGTGCATTTGTGTAAAGCAAATTATTAGAAGTCTTAGGCAACAGACCAATCAAACCATCTAGCAGTTCATTTAATCTGAAGTTTCTCTCAGGATAGCTCACTTTCAGCAATGATACATTTTACTGAAATTCTGGAAGCACTGAAAAATAAGAAAGCTACACTGAATTAGGCAAGAGCAAGACTTCTTAAACAAGGGAAGGAGTTAAAGAGCAAGAAAAACCCTGTACAGGAACAGCTGTATAACTTGAGGAGATGCATCTGCAGTTAGAAGACAAAAAGATCTCAAATGACACATCTAAAAGGTAATTACACGAAGAGATGTCAAAATATATGGAACCCGGCTATAAATACAATAATGTCACCCTATAAATAATGCTTATCATAAAAAAATCCATAAATTCATATTATACAATGAATGTCAGCAGTGTCTGAGAAAGTTAGATAATATTTTCAAAACATTCATTTCTCAATGACAAAAAACAAAACAAGGCAAAAAACTTATGAACTTCTTAGTATTAATATCAGTCACTATTCTTTTGTTACCTAAAGAAAACAAAAGCAGCAGAGATTGTAACAAACAATAGAACCCCCCATGAAATCAAGGGTGCAACAGACTGCATTCCTCTCCATCCACAAGCAGGTGTTTATCAGTGTTCCATCACAGCGGTTTCCATCCTTATCTCTCTAGTTAAATAATTACACTTTGCAGTCTAGAGGAGTGTCTTCAACAAAACGTGAGACAATTTACATTAAACAGTATTCTAACTTGGTAGAAATTGTGAACTTAACCTGGAAAATATACCAAAGTGATAAAACCTAACTTAAGAACACTCAGACCTAAAGATAGTGAAACTTAACTTTGCTTAATTCTAGCAAACGGGTACAGTGTCTTGTACAGTGAAGTTTTCCTAGGTAATTATTTTTTAAACCATGAATATTTTCTGTAGATAACAAGAAGGTAATTTTATCAGTAGTTGTAAATCATTCAATATTTTGACATTAGGTTTTAAAACTAATTATTGCAAGGTAACTTTTAAATTTTGTTAGTATTTACTTTAAACATTTCTAAAGAGGGGTTTCTTGAATTTTCTATAGGGTCACAGTATTTTCTCTATTAAAACTGTAAAGCCGAAAGAACTCCTAATTACACAAAATTAACTCTAAAAGGGTATATAAAAACATTCTAAGAAAACAATGAATCATAACTTTTTAACAAACTGGGTACTTTATCAATTTTTATATATAAGTTTTATCAGCATTTCTGCTAAAGAAGATAAATCTTGCCATGCTATATTCACGCAGACAACTTTAAATCTCTCCAGTAACTCCTGTTAAAAATCACAGTTGACTGAAAACATAAGGTTAACTTTAATAAACGTATTCCAATGAGTGTTTTAGACATTCTGATAATGGAGAGCTGGTCAGCTGCTCTCTGGCAGGTGCCAGGAGTGCTGCACTGCACAGGGCTCGGGAGGAGGCAAGAAAGCTCTGATGAACTCTGGGAGCCTCCCAGCCCGGGTGACCAATACAGTTCTGTGGCTTTTTCATCCAGCGAACACCAACAACCTAACTTTTTAGCTGTACCGATATTTTGCTTTCTGTCGGATTGCAGGTAGTCCTTTTCCTCATTCTGTGTTAGAGCAATATTGGCAAGGCTATAAACTTTTCTTCTGCTATGTCAGAATCTCTTCCCTTTAAAACTTTCTGTCCCACTTTACCCCAATGAACTGATTTTAAACTTCTTTCTGAAAATTCCCTTGATTTAAAATGTGATGGCTCTCTTCCTGCATGTTGCAAATCCGTCCCTTCTCCTGGGATAAAATGCTTTCCCCGCTGTTCTCCCCCAATCCTTGCCACAACAGAAGCAGCCAGAGGTGGCGCGGTAGCTGGAGCTCGTGAGTCCAGGTGGTTACAAAATGACATTGGTGCAATACATGGCAGTGATTGCACATGCGCAGTGAAGGACTACAGGCAAAGCAGGTGTTTGCCAGGCGGCAACTGGGCATGCGCAGAACCTGCATGCTGTTCAAACCGTGCTCGCTCAGGGGGTGGCATTCCTATGTGGAGCCTTGCTTGTCACAGTGAGAGCATCCCCGCAGGGACCCCCACAGGGCTGAGCGAGACACGTGCAAGATTGGGGGGGTTATCGGAGCTTTTTCTGCAGCGGCTTTATTAGGGGGATGCCTCTGCTCTCTGCACCCATTCCAACACTCCCCAGCCATGCCCTCCTGAGTCGCGGTGGGGGGATCCGATCTAGATCTGATTCCTATTCAAAGGCAGAGACAATATCCCGCCCTTGTATTTCTGTGATTGATTTAAAAGCATTGGATCTCTCCTTCTTCTCTCTGACTCTCTCCTTCTCTCTAAGGGCAGCGCAGCCAGGAATGCGCGCTCAGTGGGGTGGGGGGGGTGTGAAGATGACTGCTTCTGTGACGCAGGTGGAATTACAGAGTTCGCAGCCTGTGTAGATTGTCCGTTAAAGCTCTTAATTACCAAAAGGCACAGAAAAGGGCAGCGAAAGTAGCCGAACTCTTAGAGCAGTCCAGAAAGCTTTTCTAAAGGCATACTCAAGGTCCAATTCTGCTGCATCCAAATGAGAAAGTATCTTAGCTCTTGCTTTGTTACTGTAGCATAATTATTTCTTACCAACTTTTTACATTTGAGTAACCACATTCTGCGTTTGCATGCCCATGGGGAAGAGACTCACCCCACCCTGCTATTGTTAACTCTTTAGTGGATATCACAGGACATGTGGGTAACCCCGGTGCTTTTCTCTCTTTGCTTTTAACTGCTTTAGCACTGCAAGGATCAACTTTCACGATGTGCTAAGTCCCTTAGTTTCCTTTAATCCATCACTCAAGCCATCCCAGAGGATTAGTCCCAGCCTTTCTCACTCAAAGGTACCAAAAAATACTCCTGGGGATGGCAAAAAACCCTCTCTCCTGACCCCATTTTATCAGTCTTTTTAAGACTTCTGAGTATCTTTTAGAGAGAATATGCTGGAGGATGTTTGGCATGGCTTGCTCTTCTTTTGGCAGAGCCTTCCCCATTCTCTCCAGTCCTGGCCCCTCACCTGTTCTGGTGTACTGCTGCAGTGTCCTGTGTATTGTCTGGAACCGTCCTCTGCCTCCCACGGACATGGTCCCGCCATATCAGTCTCTGGCCAGGCCTCCTGCCTTTTCACTCTGCAGGACTCCTCTCCCAGTTCAAAGGGTCTGGGTCTGCTTTATATCATGGTGCTATCATCACATCGGGGTCACCAACATGCGGGAGCTCAGGACCTCTGAACAATAAATCAGTATGATTTTGTGTAAGCCATTTATTGTTTACATTACACAATTATTTATAGATTCTCTTACTACTGTTTATGTGATCATGTGTCTTTTCATTGGTGTCCCATCTTGTCCATGCACTCTGCACACACCCCTCAGGGCACAGGTTTGGTTACAGTCCAGGTGTTCAACTGCCCTCTGTTATCTGGCTCTTGTGATCTTGTTTTCTTGTTTTCCAGCCTCTTCTTTCTTATTTTTAGAATAGTTTATGTCTCAGGAACCTTAAGAAATTCCAAAGGGTCTGATAATAAACTCTAAATATGGTTTGGCTGGGGCACATCATGGCCCAAGCTGTTCAGATGCATTACTAAAGATAAAGACCCTGCTGTCACAGATCCCCCTGGTGCAACTGCATAGAGTGAGATCCTAACCCAGGGCTTAGAGAGTTCAGGAGCAGACAAAATCAGCAGCTCTTAAAAAGCATGCAGAGGAAGGATTATGCAATTTAGGGGATCCAACTGGTGTTTGGATCCCCTAATTAAATGATTTTACCATAGTTTACAAAGGGATTTTAGGGAGAAAGTCTTAATCTGCATCTCCCACATTAGTCTTGAGAGTAATATTCTTGAGGAACCATTCTACCAGCTAATATTTGGTTTGAAGTGTAATCATATAATTAAAATTGTGACATTAATTATATGTGCTTTATTTTCTCTTTTTGTAAAAATGTTATTTTATGAGAACTTGCTAACTAGGTGTCGGACTATATTAGGAACGGTGATAAGCATGACACTGACTCTCTTAGCTTCATCGTCCAAGAGAGCAAAGTTTATTATTCTTAATCTTCTTTTATATACATGTTGGAGAAAGTCTGAGAGGTAAAACTCTCATTGGTCATTAAAGCAACACATCTACAATCATTGCTTAAGTGCAACACCACCCCTTGACTGTCACTAAAGGACACGGAATGATTCACACAAACACGTCTCAGTGGGTTGTGGACCTGATTTTCTCTGAGCCTGAGAGAACTGCAACCTGTTGGTGGCTGATCTGTTCCCAAGGGAAAGTTTTTTGGGAGATCTCACGCTCAAGGACAACATTTGTAAACCATCTTACTTTCTCAAAACAGTTCTGTATAACTGTAGATAGAGTGTTTATCTCTTCTCCCATCCAAGGGGACAAGAGGTGGTGTTCTCTTGACCAATCATGTTAACCCTGTAGTGTAAGACCCTATAAAAGCTGAAAAGCTCAGAGAATAAAGGCCCCTTTTCCTAGCAATTTGTTCTGGCGTGTGCTGTGAATCCACACTTCTACATCTTGTCCAACAGCAACAGTGGGTAATAAAAAAAAGAGAGCTTTTATTTTCCTGACTCCAGTATTTATAGATTCTTGACAATGACCAGGGATTGGATAATTAAGTTACCACCTTCCCAATCTCACTGGTCATGCGAAATGTCCATCAAAAGATGTTTCTTAGAAGGAATGCATAAACATCTATGTTTATAGTTACTTTCCTGGGAAAGTGTCTAAAACTGTGAAAATCAAAATCAGAAGGCTTATTTTTCAGGGAGACATCTCACCCTTTCATCTTTAAAAAAAACAAAAAAAAAAGAAAAAGAACTGAGAAAATGAGCAATATTCTAAACAATCAGAAGGCTCTAGTTTCAGGGTGATATCTCACCCTTTCTCCAATACAAAAAACAAAACAAAACAAAAAACCAAAATGTAGGAGACGCTTTCTGGGGACGGTCAGAGACACGGCAATGACCTCTATAATCGAGTTAGGTGTTAGAAGTTTATTTCAGGGCGTGGGATAGAGAGAGAGAGAGAGCCTGCTATGAGCCAGCAGATAGAGCTCAAAGCGGGCTCAGGGAGAACAATACAAAAGAGGGTAAGATATGAATACATGAGTTTAAGACTTAAGATTTCTACGAAAGGGAGTAACAGAACAGAACAGAAGTGAGAGAGCCGGGAAAAAGAGATAAAGAAGAGCAGGAAAGAGCAGCAAGAGAACGTAGTAAGAGAAACAAGAGAAAACAAGAGAACTAAGAGTTAAGAGTTAAGAGAGGAGTTAAGAGAGACTAAGAGAGACTAAGAGAGACTAAGAGAGACCAAGAGAGCAAACTCTCTTTTACAATTACTTATATAATCTATACATATGAATATTCTATTCTTTCACTGACCAATCTTTCTAAGTATACTAATACAGTAACATTTGTGTGCAACCTATAGAAATCGCTATTTTTGCATATTTTTAGTTATCTCAGGGTCCTTCAGACCTTTCCTTATAAGGCTGGGAAGAGGGGTCTCAGCTTGGTTTTATTGCAGGAAAGAATGTGTTCTGGCATACCAGCCTGGTTTCTTTGCATTATTCAAACCGTGCTATCATTTGTATTTCTTCCTTAGCCTTTCTGGCTACAAAGTCATATTTATAATTTCTTTCTAATTCTACCTTCCCAACACCAAAAAGAAAACATTTTCAGTGTCAGGGTGTGCTTGTGAATGGGCCATTGGGGTGATCAATCAGTCATCTGCATCTGCGGTCACAGGTCAAGACGAATGCACTTTGCAGGTACCCAGCGTACCCCAGTATCTGTGGATACACACACATACCCACACACCAAAGCAGGGACCTTCCCACTGGTGACTAAATTCCTCACTCGAACCTTCGCTCGAGGCTGATGTGACTCATCCAAAGCTCGCAATAAAAGGTGATGATTCAACATGACTGGGTTACTGGAGTTCTGCAGAACTGTGAGGTGATTTAGGGTATATAAAGTTTTTTCCAACCCACTGTGCAGGGTTTCACCCTGCATTCCCCGTTTTTGCTTCTGTAAAACTCGTTTCAGTGTACCATGAGCACATTCTACAATAGCTTGACTTTTTGGAGAATGAGAGATACCAAACTTGTGTGACACACCCCACAACTGTAGGAACTGCAGCACCTTCTGAGAGGCATAAGCAGGACCATTATCGGTCTTCACCGCAGAAGGTATGCCTAAGACAGCAAAGGCCTGCCTCCAGTGAGCAGTGACATCGCAGGTCTTTTCTCTTGTGTGAGCAGAAGTGCACACTGCAGAGGAGAAAGTGTCCACACTGATGTGCACATAATGGAGCCGACTGAACTTGGCAACTTGGGTGACATCCATCTGCCAAAGTTCCAAGGCCCTAAGGCCTCTGGGGTTTATCCCTGCTGGCAAAGGTGCAGCAAGCGCATGACAGTCGTCACAAGACTCAACAATGTCATGGGCCTCAGCTGACATCAACTGAAACTGCTTCTGCAAAGTATGTGCATTTTGGTGCAAGAATCCATGCAAGGCCTTGGCCTGAGCGAGCATATCAGACTTAGGTGCAACCCATGCAGGGTTAGCCAACTTGTCAGCCTTTGTGTTACCTTCCACAATAAACCCTGGCAAATTGGTATGACTCCTCAAATGCAGAACGTAGTACAGATGCACCTGGGCCTGTCTTCAGTAAACAAAACAAGACAGGATTGCTGACTTCCTTCAAAACTGAATGACCCAACCTCTGGTCTATGTCAGCCACATAGGCGGAATCCGTGACCAAACTGAAAGGTTCCTGAGAAAATTTCTGGAATGCTATGACAGCAGCCCGTAATTCCACCAACTGGGCTGACCCATCCTCATGACCTTCCAAAACCTGCCACTCAGATCTGTCCTTCTGGGTAGCAATGGCTTTCCCAGTCCTCCCCAAACCATCAGTAAAGACGGTGGGTCCTTGCACAGGCTCCTGACTATTTTTGGGCCGCAAAGAAATTTCAGTGGATTTTGCCACTTCCAATACCTGGTGGCTGGGAAGTTGATAGGTGATCTGCGCAGAAAAGTTTTCCAGAGCATTCTGCACGGTAATACTCTTTGCAAAACTCCAGTCAGAGTCCTCCCATGGAACCAGGAGCACAATCTTTGCGGGATCTCCACCCATCAACTGCAAAAACTGTTGCTGGCTTTTGATTATCAAGCAAGCTATCAGCTCAAACAATGCAGTTGCCGTCTTCTGCGGCTGATGGGGCAGGAAGACCCATTCCATGACATACAAGGGACCAGACCACTCATCATTCCATTGGTCAATGACACCTGTGGGATGAAAATCTGGAGTGGTAATGAAAACAGTGACATCAATGGAAGGATCAATGCTATAGGCCTGACGAGCAGAAACTGCCCACTGAATCTCCTTCAGCACCTGCCGTGCCTCTGGGGTCAGTGTCGGAGGTAACTTTAAATCAGAGCCTCTTTAACAGATCAAAAAAGGGAGACAGCTGTGTCGTAGTCAGTGCCAAATAGGGACACAAGCAAGTGACGACACCCACTAATTTATGGACATCATTCAGTGTAGAGGAATGGCTAGAGAGCAAAGGTCATATTCCCATGCAGCAGTTAGCAGGGAAAGAGTTAGACAATGGAGTACAGAAAGAGTTAGACAATGGAGTACAGAAAGAGTTAGACAATGGAGTACAGTTGGTGTGAGATGTTGCAAAGGCAGGAAGGCCTTGGTGATAACTGTTAACTCAGAACAGGATGCTGTGATTAGAAGAATGTGAATTCAGCATAAATGAGCAATCACAGGAATGTGGATTTAGGTGGAATCGACCTTAGATGAAATATCCAATAATGAGCTTGCTTTTGCACTATGTATGAGCCTAATTATTAATGCTATATAAGTGGTTTTAGAGTTACCAATAAATGAGACTTGCTGATCATTCATATTGAGTGCTGCATTTCTCCCGCCGAACTCCACAATTCAGTGTCCTCACTGAATGCACAAATTGCACCTCCTGGTGTTGGACTGTCTGTTCCAAAATTCTGACCCCTAAATATTTCCAAGGAAGTTGTTGCTGAACGTTTTCTGGAGTCACTTGCAGCCTGTGAGAGTGCAAAACATGGATCAGCTGAAGCTGTATCCTCAGCAATTCATCCTGGGTGGACGCAGCCATCAAGATGTCATCCATATAATGATAGAGATGAGCATCAGGAAACTGCTTGCAAACTCCATACGGGGCTCAAGCCACATACCATTGGCAAATGGCTGGCAAATGCCGCATGCCTTGTGGCAAAACCCTCCACTGATATCTATGTGTGGGCTCAGCATTATTGACAGCTGGCACCAAGAAGGCAAATTTCAGTCTGTCATTGGGATGCAAAGGAATTGTAAAGAAACAATCCTTCAGACCCACAATGAGGACTGGCCAATCAGCAGGAAGCATGGTGCATGATGCCATGCCAACTGCAACGTCCCCATGCTTTCCATCACAGCATTAACTTTCCGGAGGTCTTGTAGCAACCTCCATTTCCCAGACTTTTTCTTGATGCAGAAAACAGGAGTGTTTCAGGAACTGGTAGAAGGCTCCAGATGACCCTGGTCCAACTGTTCTTGCACTAAATCACAGAGGGCGACTAATTTATCTTGAGGGAGGGGCCACTGGTTCTCCCAAAAGGGTCTGTCCACCAGCAACCACATAAAAGGCGTAGGACAGTGCATGTTGTAGTTTAGGGCATAGCGGAGCGGAAGATAGCAGGATGT
>NW_015379320.1:16511-17652 GCF_001522545.3 Parus major | reverse complement strand
GAAACGACAAGGAACTGTTTGCTGGCTACCCTGAAATTTAACGTCAGAGCTTTACAGACCCCAGACGGGAGAAGCTCAACTGAGCTGAAAAGGGGGCCGGGAGTCCCCTTAATCCCCAAATCCTTATCTGCTCTCAGAGAAACAGCAAAGAGCAGAAAAATTTAGGAAAAACTTAACAGAAAAAGCCAGAGGTGTGGCAGAAAAAATACGAAGAAAACATCCATGGAAAGACATAAAGATGGCGCAAAGAAAGAAGTTGTAGCGCGGGAAAAATATGTCTCTAACAAAGAACAAAGACTGGCCTTGGAAGGTGGGCATGGCTGGGGGGTTGGGAAAGATAAGGAATGTGTGAAAGACAGCAGAGATGGGTACGGAGGCACAGAGATTGGAATGCAAGAAATGGGGGAGGTCAGGAGCCAGAACAGAGCCCGGAGTAAGGGGCGGAGGGAAAGGTGGGATGGAGGCGGAGTGGAACCAGGGAGAAGGGAACACCCTGCCCACAGGGGTGGTCGGTGAGGCCGGGGCCCAAGAAAAAGGCAGGGCACACAGGAAGTAACCAGCCAGTTTTAACTCTAACCGAGACACGAGTGGTTCATCCCCCCCCCCCCCTCTATGAGAAGCGCCGGGATAAATAGCGAGTTTGCTACAAAGTCATGATTTCTTGAGTTTTTAAAGGTGTTTATGTACCCTTCTGGAGTTAATTTTGTGTTTTAAGTAATTATGAGTTTATGCAATTGGAGTTTTCAGAGTTTTTCTCAGATTTTAAAAGTAGCTTGGCACGGACAGCTTTAGAAAACACACGGAGGAACGCTGTTGCCATGGCAACCACCGGTGAAACAAGTAACAACAACTTTAGTGAAACCGCAGAAACCAAAACAACAAAAAAAAACCAAAAAAAAAAAAAAAAAAGAAAAGCAATAAAAAGCTGAACATTTTAGGGAGAAATAAAAAAAATAAAAAATAAAAAAAAAAGAATTTTAATTAGACAATTTAAAAATTAGAAGCTTTATAAATTGTATTGCTTATAAATTAGCAAATTGTTGTAATTAAAATTGAGATTTAAAAAATAAGTTTCAATTGAATGAAGTGTCTTTGAAAATAGACTAAAAAGTTTAAATGTTGTATTTTTGTATCCCAAAAA
>NW_015379320.1:13396-15759 GCF_001522545.3 Parus major | reverse complement strand
GTTGTTTAATTTGAATTGTTTTATGTTTTATTGGAAACACTTGTTTAAATTGCAAAATATAGTTGTTTTCCTAGAGATATGAAGACAGCCACAACTGAAACAGATGAACACCTGCTTGTGGATAGAAGTAACTACAGTCTGTGACACCCTAGACTTTATTAAGAGTTCTATTGAGTTGTTGCAATTTTTGTAGTTTTGTTTGCTATAACTTTTTTATTTTTTAGTGTTTCCAGAATTTTTAAAAAAGATGTAGCATTGCTGAAGATCAGCTGCCATTGAAGAAGCCTCAAATTAAACCAACTGTTGAATGATTTAATTGGTCTGGTACCTAAAGCTTCTGATAATTTGATTTTTACAAATGTATTTTGACAGTTTACTGTGCTGTAAGAATCTTATAGCTGTTGTTATTGAAAACCTTGTTTTAAAAATAAGTTAAGAGGCATCTTTTCAGTTTAAAGCCAGGCCCTGGCCAATCCTTGACTTTACCTGGACAGAATGTTTATCAACAGATCCAGATGTTTTTTGTCCCAAATTAGTATTTGAGTTACTTTTTGACTTTGCAATTTGACCCTATTGATATGACAGCTGGATCAATTTTGAAGTGGGCTTGGAGAATCATTTCCGGAGATGATTAGCCAATCCTTCACTGATGATTTTTGGTTTTGTTTGTTTATTAACTATAAGATGCTGGTGCAGTGTTTTAATAATTAACAGTATTTTTATATTAATTGATTTTCAACTGCTATAAGTTTTTACTAATTGTGTATAAGGTTTTGTGTTAATGTTGAACAGAAATACATCTCATTTTTATTTTTTTAAGAAAAGGGGGGAAATTGATGCCCTAAAAGCATTTGATTAGTGTAATTCATTAACTTCAAAGAGAGAAGTGCTTGTGTTTTGTTGGCAGATTCAGAAAAGTCACCTGTCCATCTGACCAGACTGTGTGCCTCTGAACACACGAGATCCAGTGAACAGACAAGTCACCACACAGCCTTGGTACTCCAGACATGGATCAGAAATGGACCTGTCAGGACACAGTTGTGTCTGAACATTATACAGACAGCTGCCAACAGAAATTTTATGTTGTTATTATGATGTTGTGTCTCTATTATTTCAGTTATCCTTTGTTTTAAGATTTAGAAGGGTTTGAAGAACAACTTGAACATCAAAGCCCTCAGTCACCGATCAGCTGCCAGCTGACATCACGGGAGCAGTGAACATTCCAGGACTGAATCATGTTGGAGAAATTCTGTAGAAGATTTAGGAGGTGTAAAGACTCCATCTAACTATATACAAAGCAAATTATAATTGTATGTTTATCCTTTTAGCAAATTGTTTTCACGTTTAGATTACATATATATCAGAATACGTATGTTAAAAGTAGTTAGATAATAGCTTAAGGTAAAATGTTTAGCCTGTGTAGTAATTGTTATGTTAGTATAAAATATAAGTATTTTCCTTTAAGAGGTAGTGTAAGTATTTTTGAAGGTTCATTTAACGTTAAAGTTTAGCAGTGAGTTTCCAAGTATAGTGTCATCTACATGGTAAGTTGCTTATAGTAATCATGCTGTTTATAATCATAACACCTGAAGCAGTGAGCCCCAACCTTGTGGTATAAGCTGAAAACCCATGATCTAATAGTCTAGCCCTTGCATCTATACCCAAAGCTTTAACTCCTCTGTTGACTTTTGTGTATTAGCTGTATCATCCCCAGAATCCTATACCACCTGGATGAAGAGCTGAGCCTGCAAGTGGAGAGACTCACCCGACTTCAGAAAAGAGAAGTGGTGACAGGTGTAACCATAGCGATGCTGCTTAACCTGAGAGCAACTGGTGTTGTCACAGGTGTCTCTGTCATCGTGACCCAACAACAGAGACTGTTTCAGCTACAGATGACTGTAGATGAAGATCTACAGAGAATTGAGAAATCCATATCCTTTCTAGAAAAATCAGTCTCCTCAGTCTCTGAAGTTATTTTGCAGAACAGGTGAGGTCTTGACCTTCTATTCATGCAGCAAAGAGGCCTCTGCAACACCCTGAAAGAAGAGTGCTGCTTCTACGCTGACCACACCGGAGTAGTGAGAGACACTATGGCAGAGCTACGAGACAGGCTGTCTCAATGGAAAGCAGAGAGAGAAGCCCAACAAAACTGGTTCCAGTCCTGGTTCAATCAATCTCCATGGCTAACCACCCTAGTGTTTATCCTGATTGGACCAGTTGTGATGATTTTACTTGTATTAATCTTTGGACTCAATTTTATATTATCCATTTTCAAGACTAATACACCTTATATTTTAGTAAATTAATTTTTCATAAGGAGAGGGGAATATGTTGTAGTTTAGGGCATAGCGGAGCGGAAGATA
>NW_015379320.1:8967-13311 GCF_001522545.3 Parus major | reverse complement strand
GGGAAGCTATTAGACCCCCCTCTGTTAGGACAGCTAGGCCTTTTGTAATTAGCCAATAGCACCTAGGTGTGACGTGTGCAGATGGGAGTAACACAATGACCCTAGGTTATAAAATGTCAAATTCCCCTGCAATAAACGCCATTTTCGCCATCCATCACATCGATGCAGTGGGAGATGGACCGCATGGCTGGGATAGCCGTCTGTGCTGTAGGTGATCGGGGTGCTTATCTTGCTTCAAACCCAACAAGTGCACGCCCTCTAGCACCGTGGCCCCCATCAAAAATTCATCCCCATGCACACTCCCCATGCAGCCAGAACATCCCTCCCCCAGAGATTTATTAAAGAGTCATTTGTAACATACAGCCAAACCATGGCCGTGTCTCCCTCTGGGTTCATGATGAACATGGGCCTTTGGCTCAATTATCATTGTGCTGCTCCCTGCCAACCCCGCAACAGACGTCTGCACCAGTTCCGAGGGCCACTCTGGGAACCAGTTAGCAAGCCTGACAATCGTGATGTCCACGCCGCGGAGGCTAACCTCAGGCAGCATCTCACCAGGTATGGACAGGGTGCACACTGACTCAAGACTATCCTTGTCCGTCAGGACAGCGGTCCAGTGAACCTGAGGCAGCCCAGTAGATCCACGCCATCTCCCTGCAGCTGGTTCGCAGCTCTGTGAACACAAGACTTAAAAGGCACAAGTTGAGCAACTCAGGTTCCTGCAGGGATAGTGACGGGGAGTGGGGGGGGGGGTGAGTGTGGAAACCATGGCATAAATTTGTCCCATGAAATCTAAATCAGTGACTCCCAGGTGCACAATGATGCCCTGGGCAGTGGTAGTAGACCTCCCCTCAAGAAGAGCACTCATGTCCTTACCCACAGGACCAAAGGCATCCAAAGGAACCTGGAACATTCTGAGAGAGTCTAAAACAACCATGTCAGCCATGCAGACATCAAGGCCTGCTGAGCTGCAGGTGCTGGCTACAAGCTGGCCAAGCAGCCTCTATCAGCTCTGAGGCACGAAGAGAGGCTTGTGTCTGAGCATGTCTCTCCAGTGCGCTCAGCTGCCCATTTCCCTAGCCCAACAAAGGCTGGCCATTGGCATGAACCTTTGCCTTGCTCTCATTTGCTGCATGATTTGGTCTTCTATACCGAGTACAGAAAAACAAGGGAGCTGTCACCCCCTGTACTTTCTTTTTCTGCTTTTTGTTGGCCTGAGCATTTCCCTGCTTTTGTCACCCGCCCTGTAGCCCCATCCCAGCCAGCCGCAGAACAGCAGCCACAGCAGCCATCTTATCATCAGCAACACCAACCTTTACACAAGCCTGTGCCATTTGCGCTAGTGAGGGATCACCAGAGAGCATCCCAATGATCTTCTGACATTCAGCATTACAGTTACTCCTTGCAAGGTGTTTGAGCAAGAGCTGTCTTGCCTTGTGATCCTGCACCTGCTGTTCTACAGAAGCAGCCAGGCTGTCTGCAAATCGCAGAAAAGATTCCTCAGTCCCCTGGACAACAATCGCAAAAAAGGCTCCTTTGGGGTGGCCATTTCTATGGTCTGCACTAATGCCGCCAGGCCCATGTCCTTGCATTGATCAAGCACAAGAGGGTCAAGGCCAACCTGCCTATTAACATCAGCAAAGACAGCTGTGCCCAGCAGAGCATCAGATCCAACCGCACGCCTCTGATCTTGCTGATCCAATGCAGTATTCTGCTGTACTATTCGGCAGTCCAACTGAGCCCATTGTGATTTAAAACCATCATATTCAACTGGCTGAAAAAGAACACGAGCCAGACTTCGAATGTCATAGGGCAACAGTACATCACCAACAATAACTCGCAGTGCTTGCATGACTTGATGAGACTTTAGCCCAGGTTTCTCAGCCATCTCCCAGAGATTTGTGAGGGCCTTCCACGACAATGGCTGATGAGTTCTTTGAATTGCACCCTCAATCACAGGGAATGCCTGAGAACCATCTGGAAGAACGGCCGTGCCCCACGCACCCCCCAGAGACAGGGGCAGACACCTGGCAAGGAGCCACCACAACAGCGCTTTGCATCACGGTCCCCTCAGCACCAGCAGTGTCATAGCATTCATCTCCTCCCTCCAGGGAGCTCCTCTCGGAATCACAACCAGCTACTTCATCAACCTTGGCTTTCACAGCGCCCCAAAATCTCATGCATGATTCCTCGTCCTCAACGTCATCTGACAGGGATGTAAAGTCCACAGACCAGCCGAAGAAGCCCCACCAGCCCAGGGCCTCTTGCCCCTGGGGGTCATTGGCTTCTTGACGGCCACGTCTTCACTTGCGCCAAGGGTAAACAACGCCAGGCCCGTATCTGCCACGGCCGACGCAGCCACGGGAGGCAGCAGCGGCACCCCCGCCCCAGCCCTGGTCCAGGCGGCACGTGGTACCCCTAGGCGGAACGGGGTAGAGCCAGCTCCACTCGCCCGTCCGCCAGCGCAGGGGGGGACGGGGCGCAGGGAGGGCCACCGCCCCACCCCGCTACCAAGGGCTGCCCCCGGGCTCGCGGAGGGGGAGCACTGCAGCCCAGCACCGGCCGAATCCAGTCCAGCCTCCGCGCTGCACCGGCCCCCCCTCCCCACGCTCAGCGAAGCTGGCGCGGGAGGGGAGGTGTCTGGTACCACCCCCAGCAGGGTGTCACTGCTGGCATGAAGCCCAAGGGTCAACACCGGCCACTCCGCGCGGAGCGGCACGGGCGCCCCGCCCACTGGGACAGAGTCCGAGAGGAGATCGATCAAACCTCCGTCCTCCAGGACTGCCCCCGCCTGCCTCCGCACAGCCCCCCCGCAATGGGGACACGGAATCGTCACCGAGCCTGCGTCCAGGAGCAGCGCGGGGCCACGCCCCAGTGGCTCCCTGCCTTCCATTGCTGGAAAAACACACAGGGAAGGTGACTCCGCCTCACGTTCCTGCCTCCTGGGCGCCGGGAGAGGCGGGGCTACGCCCACCAGCTCCATGGGCCTCCGGAGAGCCCACTGGCCCTCCCCCACCCAACTGGTCAGGAGGGACTGCCCCGCTGAGGGCCGGAGCCACCCCGGAGGATCCGACCTCCCAGTCCGGGACACCGCCTTCCCCCAGCGCAGTGGCACGGGGGGAGAGAGAAGTCCGCCCCACTTCTAGAGCTGGAAGTCATCCCATCCACTTTGCCCAACTCCGAGAAATCTCCCACGGAGTCAACAGAAGAGGACACACAGCTCCCCAGAGCTCGGTCGCAAAGCCTCCAGGTCACCAGAAGATCCGCCAGGTCCACGGAGCACCTTGCAGGAATCAGGCAATCTCCTAAGGAATCCCAAGCCTGCTTTGAAAAAGCTTTCTCAACCATAGGGAAAAACCCCTCACGCTTGCCATAAGAATACAATCGCTGGAAAGCACACTCTGAAATGTTGATCTGCCTCCTATCCAGTAAGCCCTGCCAAAACTCCAACACCAAGGCATCCATCGGCGAGGACCTGAGAGAGGCTATGTCAAAGAAAAAAAAACTTACCAACTACACTGCATTGTTACCTGCAAATCACGTCGCGGCCACCAGATGTCACTAAAGGACACGGAATGATTCACACAAACACATCTCAGTGGATGATAGGAAAAAGAACTTTTATTTTCCTGACTCCAGTATTTACAGATTCTTGACAATGACCAGGGATTGGATAATTAACTTACCACCTTCCCAATCACACTGGTCATGCGAAATGTCCATCAAAAGATGTTTCTTAGAAAGAATACATAAAAATCATGTTTATAGTTACTTTCCTGGGAAAGTGTCTAAAACTTTGAAAAACAAAATCAGAAGGCTTAATTTTCAGGGCAACACCTTGACTGTTTCCTAAACAACACCTGCTAAGATTGTTGTCCTTTACCAAGGTTGTTCAGATTCTTTCTCATGCCAGACCAAGAAGTCTGTGTGACTTAGTTCCACACAGGCTCTGTTCCCTGCTTAGTTTTTGCATTTAGCATCTACAACTAGGGAATAAGAAATCTGTGCTATTTTACTCCTTATTCTGGAATCATAGAATTGTTTGTGTTGGAAAAGACATTAAAAATCATCTCACTCCAACTATGGAATGGAATTCCAGCAAAGGGACGCTTTCCACTATACCAGGCTGCTCCAAGACCCAACGTCCAACCTGGCCTTGGGCACTGCCAGGGATCCAGGGACAGCCCCAGCTGCTCTGGGCACCCTGTGCCAGGGCCTGCCCACCCTGCCAGGGAACAATGCCTGCCCAATATCCCATCTATCCCTGTCCTCTGGCACTGGGAGCCATTCCCTGTGTCCTGTCCCTCCATCCCTTGTCAGTTTTCTCTCTCCATCTTTGCTGCA
>NW_015379320.1:0-7252 GCF_001522545.3 Parus major | reverse complement strand
AGTTTTAAGCCTGTTTTGCTCTTGTTTTAATCCATATCTCACAACAAGAAATAAGTAATTTCTTTAGTTACTGGTTTAAAACCACGACACTGAGGATTGTTTTAATTCCTTCTCATGTTTTTCCCAGACTACTTTCTCAGGCAAGCCTGAGGAGCTGTGCAGCCTGTAATCTGTACAGGCACTGTGGTTCAGATTTAGCATCCATACAGGGGGATTTGGGGTCCCAGCACACATGGCTGGGGCACATTGAGTTTTTGGGTTTTATTACTGAGGTAACTCCTACTACAGGCTGTACTTTCCCAACCCCCAAACACTATCTGATTTTGAGTGAAAATAATGCTGAATTTCCTCAAAGGCCACATCCTGAATCTCCTGAATTTCAATACCAATCCCTAACACTGTGGCTCCAGCTCTTCAGCTAGTGGTAGGGAGACTGCAGCTTTTGTACTTGTGCCAAAAGCAGAAGTCATCCAGGCACAAGTGAATATTTGTGCTATTTTTAAGTTGTGAACCAGATTGTTACTCCTTTTGCTCATTTTGTGCTAGTGAAACTTGAATATAAATGAAAAGATTTTTTAAAAAAAATCTGAGAGTTCCAATGCACTTGGAAGCTCAGAAAGGAGTTGAAAGTACTCCCCCTAATCCAGAAATGACTTCTGAATTCCTCAAATTCACAAGGAATATCGGTGATGAAGAGAGATGGGGACAACTGACTTGGTGATCAGAATCCGATTTTACTGTGGGCTACATAAGCTTGTATACCATTCTAGGAAAGCTAGTAATTTTTAACTACAATGTTTGGGTTAAACATCATACAAACATACAGACATACATGTGTATTTCAACGTCATTTCAGTCTTCTCCTTGTTTCCAGGCTCGATTCAATCTTTCTATCTTCAAGGCTCTCATTGTCCCTGACAAGGGATCCTGGCTATCAGATCTCTTATGCTAGTTAAGTCCAAGGTACTTTCTGTTTTCACCATAAAGAAATACAGCTGTTTAAAAGAAAAGTGAGTTTTGAGATAGATCCCTCATACAGTCATTTTTCATTTAAACATTTCATTAGGCTGCTTTCCTGTAATCCCTCCAGACTCTTACCAGTAATTCAAGTGAGAAGGAAGACGACTGACACATACTTGAAAAAATATAGCAACTGTTCTTTAACCAGCACCTGATACTGAAACAACAGTACAGTTATGATGCAGTGCTTCCATGAGGACGTGATCTATTAAGAATCTGTCATATCTTTATCTCCAAGCAAAACTGAAGCCCATGTACATGAAATAACCTTCCCAAGATCACTCTACAGGGCATAGAAAACAGAAGTAGCTGTTCAAATCTGTTTTCTCTTCCTGTCCCATCAGATACCCCAGGTAATTGTATCTGGTTTTGTTTTCTCTGAATTAATTATTTCTTTACAACAATTTATCAGTCCTGGTCTTCATGGTGTGTTTTTATAGTTGAAAAAAAGATTCAAAGTCATGCAATAGCGCAGCACAATCTTCTTGAAGGTGTTGATGTTGATAAGCACAGACAGGTATGAAATTAACCTGTTACCTCTGAATTCATGTGCCCACTAGGGGACATTGGGACATTAAGCTTTTGTTCAAATGAAAGATATTTCAGACGCAATGAAGATGGAAAATCCTCTTGTTGTCACTCTAAAATACAATAAAAATTTTACATATCTAATTTCTAATCTGTGCAGTGTTGTGCATTATGTATTTAAAAGTCTGATGAGTGGCAAGCTCCTGGGCAGGAATGTCAGATCTAAGTAGTTCAAAGCAGTCCATGATATTACAGGTTTTGAATTGCAAAGGTAATGGATCATATTTTTAGCATTTCCCACTAATTAAAAATGGTGTCAGAATGATGGATTAATCTGTGGGCATTTTTTGTCCTTACTATAATCTTTGTCAAAGGAATGAGGTATTGTAATTATAATGCCTTTTGTATCATATGAATTATAAGGGCAGGCTTCAGAACTTTGATTTCCTTAAAAGCAGCTTTTTTCCATGGTGATTAGATAACCTGGTATTTTACCCCTCTTTCAAGCAAGCAACAGCAAATAAAAACATTTGAGTAAAGGCAGCAGCTGAGTTTAGAGTGATAAACTAATATGGAGGAGAGTAGGTTAATGGTGTGTAGTCTATGTAAAAAAGCCTCATGTACTTTCCATTAGTATTTTACATTTCACAGATAGATGGCTGCCATGTTTTCCCCTTGTTGACTTTGCTAGGAATGAGCCTGTAATTTAGGTAGCCAGGCTGTGAATTGAGCTATGCCTTAAAGCAGGGAAGGAGGACCCCTCCTGTTCCTCAGATAGTTTCTGTTGCATTATTTTACTCATTTCTTTGGTAAGTTCTAAACATGGGGCTGGAGATAGGATTGTTTTCCCCACAGAGTCAGATCCTAAGATCAGTTGTGCCCAGATGCAGCATAACTGATGATAGGGCCTGCATTATGATGTCAGCCTGGGCTTTAGTTTTCTTTCTGCAAAGTATTGTGACATTCAGAGAAAAAAACCACAATTCTGAGCAACACTGACAGAAAGGATGGACAATACCAGGTACGAATTTACAAGAATCTTAATTTCATTACTTTGTATATTTCACCCTTTCAAAACATATTAAGTGCTCACTTTTCCCAACTTTCTTATTTTAGTCTGGCTTTGTTTCCCTTTGTATTTTCTCTATCATTACAGACATTGCTATTTCCTTGGGATATCTGGCAGAAAAAAAACAACCAACCAACCAAAAAAAACAAAACAAAAAAACCCAACAAAAAAACAAAAAACTGTTGAGCTCAGTTGATCCATCAGTGCCATTATTTATAACCAGTACATGACCAGAAGTAGAGACTGAGACAGTCATCTAAAGTTCTGAGCACACCTCCTCTGTAAAATGAAGAATTTGTTGCTGTTTTTAATTTAAAAATTATGAATGGAGGTCTTACACATATTCCTTGCACCTGAAGGGAGAGATACTTCCTCATTTATTTATATCTTTAAGAAAGCCACAAGAAATGGCCAAAATGCAAACAAAAGGTTCATCTGGTTCTTTTATCTTTCTGGTTCTCATGTGTTTCTTAGTTTTTTGAAGGCTGTAATAAAGACCTAAGGAGTAATTAAGACTTAGGGACTCATATGCCTTTTACTCTGAAGGTGGCTGTGGTGAAAGAGGGGAGCAGGTGAAATTGGCTGTGGTAATTCCTAGAAGCCTAAAACAGCCCAGGTTGGATGTTTGGGATGGACTTTGAAAGAACATTGTGTTCAAGAGTTTCAAGGGAAAAGGAGTTTATCTATTCCACCATCCCATCCCATCCCATCTTTAAAACCTCAAGTGATGGGGACTCTGCCTCCTCCATGGGGAGGTTGTTCCAGGGGATAGTTGTTTCACTCTAAAAATTGTCCTTTGTATATCAAGATGAAAATTAAGACATCTTTCCCATAAGTTAAGAAACACACGTTTCCTGTTTTTACACATTTTTTGAAGCTGCATAAAATCACAGGGAAATGCAGAAACTGTCCTGGGGTACAGCATTTTCTCAGTGGTTTTTTGGTTTATATTCATAAGCAGAGTATTATGTATACACTCATTTTCTGAACAATGGCTTTCATGAATTTTCTGGAAGTTGGGGAAAAAAAAGAGTTTACATGTGATACCTTATAGGGATTATTCTCTTTCTAATGATACCACTTGAAAAATGTTATTAAAAAAACCCCAAACACTCTGCTCATCATCCTATTACTCAAATTTTTAGCAGCATTATTTAAAAATAGCAGCAGTGAATTAAATATTTGTCCAACTGGAAGTTGATGACACAGCTGAGCAAAGTCTGAATTCTGTCATTTGTAGTTTTGAAAAGATAGTTCTGATAAAGATATGAACTTCAGTGTTGCAAGAAAATAAGTATTCAAGGGAAAGATCCCTTTATCTCAACATAAAATCTGAAGAGACGTTATATTAAGGAAAATTGGCATGCTGCTGAGTAGACCCCAAGCACTCACATCTTCATTAAAGTCTGAAAACCTCTTATTAAATGCTGTTCTGTTTTTTCTCTTAGTCACAGGAGCTGAAGCTTTATTTTTATTTTTCACTTCTCATGTTAATTTGGGTACCTCTGTATTTCAACAACCTGTTGTTTCAAATCTGGGCTACACCTTACGGACCTCAGCTCTTGGTCTTGCAGAAAATACACTTCTGTTCTTTCAGAGGGGGCTACAGGAAAGTTGGAGAGAGATAGCTGACAAGGGATGGAGGGACAGGACCCAGGGAATGGCTGCCAGTGCCAGAGGGCAGGGCTGGATGGGATATTGGGCAGGGATTGTTCCCTGGCAGGGTGGGCAGGCCCTGGCACAGGGTGCCCAGAGCAGCTGGGGCTGTCCCTGGATCCCTGGCAGTGCCCAAGGCCAGCTTGGACATTGGGGCTGGAGCAGCCTGGTATAGTGGAAGGTGTTTTCAAAGTGTGGATTTTGAGCAAATAGTGAAGTGGTTGTGATACAGTGAGGTGCTGGAACAGAGCGGAAGAAATAATAGTTGAAGGTTTGTGGCCGTTAAGAGGCAAAGAGAAAACTTCTGTTTCCAGAGAGGCTCACAAAAACAGATGAAGAAAACTTTTGCCTTTGAATAACTCATCTTTAAAATTGACATCCCTAGACTCATTTGACCCCTAACACACTTCAGAGTGATGTGAGATGGCAGGAGTAAATTGATGGCAGAATTTCCGGGCAGCTGGCATCAGAGAAATAGAAAGCTATAATAGAAATAGTTTGCTTGTGAAAAACTCCATAGATTAACAGAAAAAGACTTCTTTGTCTCTACAAAGGCTGATAAAAGGACTATGGCAAGAATTGAGACTGTTTTAGCCACCAAATTTTTTTGTCTCTATGTTGTCATGTGAACAAGAAAATGGTTGGGTAGTGGGAGAGAAAAGGGTTGTTCTAGAAGTTTTATTCTGGTTTCTTATTCTTGTAGTTTAAAAGTTATAAACTTTCTTTATTCCTTTTAAGTTTTAACCCTGTTTTACTCTTCTAATCCATATCTCAGAGCAAAAAATGAGTGAATTTTCTAGTGATTTTTTTAGCTTATGCTTTAAAACCACGACATCCTCATAGGGAGTTTTAATTAATAAACAAAGAGATATTAATATAGGCGTAGTTTGGTACAAAAAAATGAAAGTGGGACAGAGGTGTATTTTGAAATATAAGGAAATACAAGCAACTCAGAAAAGACCCTGTTTATACTTAGTTAAAACTTAAGAAAACTTTAAGAAAATAGGAGAGACCTTGATGTTGAGAATACCCACACGTGTGGCCTTTGAGCATTTAGTACATTAATCTCTGAGTTTTTAAAAGCACGAGGAATAATGATGCAGTTTTTATATACAGAGATCTATAGTTTTAAGTTTAAAATAGTTTTAAACTATTAAGAAAATTTAGTTTTCAGTAGTAAGTAGAAAGTTTTAAGAAAATATGGACATTTTTAGCATCCAATTGATGTGTGGAATAAAAGGAACCCTATAACTTGCAGAGTAGTTATAAGAGCAGGTATGAATTTATTCAGTGCTGAGGTGCATGGGGGATATCTCCTCCAAAAGGCATGCACACTTTTTTGATGGGATTTCCCCTTTTTATCCTTTACAGACCAGGTTTACACGATACGCCTAATACATATTAATTTCCTAACCCCACCTGTCTTCATTTCATATTACAATTAGCTCCGTGCCCCTTTCAGTCTTTTGATCACCTTTTTTGGAACTTTAAATCTGTTTCTGTTTCTTCCGGCTTAGGGTTTGAGGAATCTCCTTTATCCTGTGGTGCCTTTGTCTTTGCATCTTGCTTGTGTAATCCAGCTCCTTATCTCATCTTGCAGTCTGGCTCTTTTTCCTGTTCTTGTGGATTAAGGTGTCAGGATCTGGTTTTGTCAGACACCCCTTTTAGTTAAGCATTTTTCTTTGTTTCAGTACCACCTTTTCTAGAAAATTAGTAAATTCTTTTACTTAGCAATACCAGTGCCCTTTTATTTTTCAGTCTATTTTTACAGCTTGCTCTCTTCGGTATGTATCCCTCATTGCATTACCATATGCTGCTGCTAGGGAAGTCAGTACTGCTATCTGTTTTAACATCTTCTAGATCTAAACAAGCATTGCAATCAATAGCACCAGACTTATCCCTACTAATGCTAGTATTATAATGATAGGGTGGCAAAGTGTGTTCAAAATCTCAGTTGCAGTTGGTGACTATCCAAAGAGTGCATCCCACCAGTGATGATTTGTGTCTTGGTTTACTCTTTGTAATACTTTGCTTATTTCCTTTGTACCATGATAGACAGTAATCAGAGTCTTTTGCCCTTTTTCTTGGATCTCTTTCAGGATTTTTGTCCAATCTTGGTGGTTCATTAGCTATTTTACTAATGTCAAGTTCATTCTAATGGGTGTAGGTGATAATTTATGGTATATTGTATAGTCAGATCTTATCAACTGGTGGGATGTAACCAGTGCTGAATATGAAACATCACACCCTACAATTTTAACAAAATTACAAATACAAAAGTTAGAATGGTTCTTAATAGGCAAATTTACATTGTTATCATCTATTTCTACAGAAACACACACAGTTCTTAGACATACACAGCCTAGGCCAATATATACAAGCACACTCTTCTGACTAGTATCAGGATGAATCTCAAAGTGGCAGATGCTTTGCTCAGTGTCTAAACATATGTCTTGTGCATCAATTGTGTTAGCCTCACAGATAAACCCTTGTTGTTCCCGGGTAACACAAGATTCCAAATTCACAGTTTGACACCCCCCATTCATCGACCGGGCCCATGCTCTATGCTCTGAGGGGTAGAGAACTGCCCCTTCATGATTCAGTCCTAATGCAATAATAGGGTGGATATTGTAAATTGTGGCATTACGTATAGTTAGCACAAAGGCAGTAGCTATTTCGGTGGTAGGGTCATAAGTAAAATTTACCAGAGTCTACCAAGGCTGAAGTTTTCTTTCTAAATTATTTGCATTGTCCCAGACAATTTTCCTAATTTCAATTGGAAAAGCACCTTCACTTCCCTCTCTTATTACTGAAGCAACTATTGATTGCATCCATAATTGTGCCTGTATGCAGCGAAGGGCTAATGACACATTATTTTGGGCAATATTTAGTGCTTTTATTATTAGCTTGTGGTCTTGGTCCCTGTCCCTTTATAGGACTTTCGGATTTGGGTTCTTTTCCCTTTGAACTGAAGATTGA
>NW_015379319.1:55804-57114 GCF_001522545.3 Parus major | reverse complement strand
TCGAGTCCCCAGCAATCTGCATATAGTAATTGTTCCTCATCAGGTTCGGGCTGATTTCTTAGGTGTTGTTTAAGTTGCGTACACATCCACGCATCTTGAGAGCTGAACCATGGCCATTCTAGCTCTAACTTTGGCCATTCCTCCATGCAATAATGGATCATCTTGATTTTATCAAGCCCCTTAGTGACTTCATTGTCTTCCCATCTATCTAACATCTTTCCAAGGGGGCTATTGGGAGAAATTACCGTTTTGTTTCTCCTCTTTGACGAGCTCTGTCTACTCACACACTGTCCCATTCTTTTATCAGTGGGTTTCAACACAAAATATATTAACGTGCCCCTACCCGAACAGAAAAATACTGACGGGCAAAACAACAGCTAACACACCCAACTTTGATCTCTGCAAACTTAACTACGGAAAAAAAAGGAACTACTGAAAACAAGTCATCCTCCCTGTCCAAAATTCCATCACCAAAAAAAAACCTCAAACACAACTGGAATCCAAAGCTTGCTCCTCTCTGTCCGAGTCTAAGTATTACCGTTGATTAATCACCTCAGCCCAACGCCAGAGGAAACCTAAATCTTTCCGTTAACTGATACTTTGAAAGACTCAGAAAACTTAGGAGAAACTGCCAACTCAGGAATTATTCCTAATTTTTATAACTGAACCACCTCCACCCAACGTCAGAGGCGACACGCCTAACCAATGAAAGGGGAAAACTTCCTTGCTTAAATTAACAAAATGCGGGGAGTTTGGTAAGGTCCTCACGGGGCCTCCCCTTGTTAGCCCCTTCCCTCTACCCTTATCCCCGTAGGGAGTCTGGTGGGGGTCCCAACGAGCTAATCTCTTCCCCACACCCTTATCCCTCCTCACTCGAGATGCCAGGGTTTGGTCCCAACGGGTTAAGCGCTATCCCCTCCCAACACCCTAGGTCTCGACCTTAAAGCCAGGTCCAAGCGGAAACCGTGAAGTCCTCTCTGTCCTATACAGGCCCCTGACTTCGTTTCCTCCCTGTTGCCTTATCCT
Source organism: Parus major (assembly GCF_001522545.3). Taxonomy (NCBI): domain Eukaryota; kingdom Metazoa; phylum Chordata; class Aves; order Passeriformes; family Paridae; genus Parus; species Parus major. The sequence continues at coordinate 56,088 of NW_015379319.1, read as the reverse complement.
GGGATTCGGTTCCTAGGGTTCCGGATTCTCCCTCCCTCTGTCCCGGCACTTTCGATGGGATCTTTTAGTCGTTGGGGGTCGCTTACGCGCTGCCCTTCAAAACCCCCCGGGAGACGATTCCACACGTTCCTCTGGACCCTATTCGGGCCTCACTCGCTTCCCCCCGTTCCCGGCCGGCCCCCTCGCGGGAGTCCGGAACCGCGGTACTGGGGGGTCCCACTCACTTCGGGGGTCCGGACTGCCGGCCCCCGTCTCACACACTCACTCGCACGCCTCCCGATCCC